>NC_042615.1:117413741-117581527 GCF_901001135.1 Rhinatrema bivittatum | reverse complement strand
AATCCGTCTTTGATGGGATAGTTATCCCTTCCCCTGCGCATTTAGCAATAGCGTCTGCCAGTAACTTATAGTGCAATGAATTCTGTAGGAATGTATACATTGTGGACAATTTATTGGCTCCCCGTTGAAATATTAACTGCAGTTTTTGGAACACTAGGGAGATGAGCCGTTCTTTATTGTTAGCTAAGAGAGGTTTAATATAACTGGCTAATTGCAAGTATGTTAAAAAATCAGAAGGTGTAAACCCTAAATGTTGCTGACAGTGAGCTATGTGATAAATGTTATTAGTTTGGGGATTAATAAAAAACTGAATTGTGTCTAGTTTATTTTCTGCTAACTCCTGTAATCTCTTAGTATGGTGTCCTGGTACAAAGTCTGGGTTCCCACAAATCGGTATCCAAAGTGAATATTTCCAAGAAAGGGAAAGATGGGTTCGTAGGAACCTCCAGGCTTCTCTTATACTACAGAGAAGAATATGTTAATTCACCTCTCTGGGTAATTTCTCTGCACCAACATGTAATATATAGTGAATATCTAAGGGGTGTATCAATTTTCGTTCCAAATCTAAATCTGAGAATAAAGATGCTCCCCGTAGCCAATCTCCTAAAGAACATAGCATGCAACCCATATTGGAAATGCGCGAGTCCGGGATTCCCCATCCCCCTTCCGTAACTGGAGTCATTAATTTCACCATAGGTATGCGGGCCCTTTTCCCCTTCCATATAAAGTGTGAGCATTCCCTAAGAATGATATGCAAATCTTTCTTCTTAATAACCAAGGGCATCATCTGCAGCATGTATAAGAGCTTAGGCAGTAACACCATTTTAAATAGAGCTATTCTGCCCAATATGTTTAAAGGCAAATTTGTCCAAGATTGGAGCTTAGGTTTAAAACTATATATGATTGGATCTAGGTTTGCTTTTATACCATTTTCTCAGATCTTGGTGAATATAAACTCCTAGATACTTAAGCTTTTGAGGAGCCCATTGCAGTGGAAAATCCGGCCAAGTACCCTGTAAGCGTCTTGTTAAGTCTAGCGCCTCTCATTTTGCTGCGTTAATCATAAATCCAGAGACCGCTCCATATTGCTCAAAAATGAATAATAGATCTCTTAAACGTTGTTTGGCCTGTGGTAAAAACAATAAAATATCATTGGCAAATAGGAATATATAGGGTAACATCTGGTCATGGAGAGTGAGAATATTCAGCATGAAAGACTCTATTTTGTGAATCAGAGGCCTAGGGAGAGAATGAATAATAACAGGGACAAAGGACAGCTGAAGGCTGCTGAGGTAGAACCAATCACACATATTCTAGCAATAGGTTTAGAGTAGAGTACCTGGATTGCTGTCAAAATAAAACCCTGAAATCCCATCCTATTCAAAGTTTCCTTAAGAAAACTCCAATTCACCCCTCAAATGCTTTTTCTGCGTCAAATCCAATCAGGACTGGGTCTGATATGTTTAATTTGGAGCTCAGAGATTGTAGTACTGCTAGTCTGCGAGTGTTTATGCTGGGTTTCCTTCCCATAACAAAGTCTGCTTGCCCTTTAGAAATAAGAGTGGGCAAAATTGATTTTAATCTGTTTGCCAGAATTTTCCTATCCTAGCCATCCAGGTTAATACCCCTGTTATATGTAACTTTCATTTCTTGTTATATGATTGACTTTGTTATTCCCCTCATGTTATTTGTAAACCGATCTGATATGAATTTCTTTCATGAAGGTCGGTATATAAAAATGTTAAATAAATAAATAAATAATAAATAATTTAATATCTACATTTAATAAGGAGATTGTCTGTATGATGATGCCAGCTTTAGGTCCCTCCCAGGTTTGGGTAGAACAACTATGTTAGCGGACTGTAAAGTCATAGTCATGTCTCTGGAATTCATCATTTCTGTAAATAGGTTTTTTAATGACTCTAGAACAGGGGTCGGGAACCTTTTTGGCTGAGAGAGCCATGAACGCCACATACTTTAAAATGTAATTCCATGAGAGCCATACTAACTGCAACCCCCCACCTTCCTGACTCCCCCAAGATCTACCAAATTAATTTACTACAACCCCCTACTCTCCTGACGCCCCCAAGACCTGCCAAATTAATTTACTACAACCCCCCATCCTCCTAACCCCCCCCCCCAAGACCTGCCAAAAGTCCCTGGTGATCAAGCGGGGATCCAGGGCTCGCAGACAAATCTTTAATAAAAAGTAAAAATCTAACAAAACCCCCCACCCTCCTGACACCCCCCAAGACCTCCAAAATTAATTTACTACACCCCCCCACCCTCCTGACGCCCCCCAAGACCTCCAAAATTAATTTACTACAACGGCCACCCTCCTGACCCCCCCAAGACCTGCCAAAAGTCCCTGGTGGTCCAGCGGGGGTCCGGGAGCGATCTCCTGGACTTGAGCTGTCGGCTGCCAGTAGTCAAAATGGCACCGACGGCCCTTTGCCCTCACTATGTCACTGGGGTTGACCAATGGCGGCGGTAGCCCCTGTGACATAGTAAGGGCAAAGGGCCGTCGATGCCATTTTGATTACTGGCAGCCGACGGCCCTTTGCCCTTACTATGTCACAGGGACTACCGCCGCCATTGGTCAACCGCAGTGACATAGTGAGGGCAAAGGGCCGTCGGTGCCATTTTGACTACTGGCAGCCGACAGCCCAAGTCCAGGAGATCGCTCCCGGACAGCTCCTGGACCACCAGAGACTTTTGGCAGGTCTTGGGGGGGTCAGGAGGGTGGGGGTTGTAGTAAATTAATTTTGGAGGTCTTGAGGGGCATCAGGAGGGTGGGGAATTTTGTTAGATTTTTACTTTTTTATTAAAGATTTGTCTGTGAGCCAGATGCAGCCATCAAAAGAGCCATATCTGGCTCCCGAGCCATAGGTTCCTGACCCCTGCTCTAGAATATTAGGCTTCAGGGTCTTATAAAATAAAGTTGTAAGGCCTTTAGGACCTGGGGCTTTTACATTTTTTAGTCAGAAATTACTAAGGCTATCTCTGGTTCCTGCAGGGGTTTATTCAACCTCTCTATCTGAGAAGGTATTGTTAATTTAGGCAGTGATAGGTTTCTGAAAAATTCTGTCATGCCATTTGGGTCTCCCGGATTGGCTGAATACAAATGTTCATAAAATCTCTGAAAGATATCTTCGATAGCACTAGTACTAGTATGTAAATTACCGGAGGCATTTTTCATGCTCGTTACGAATGAAGCGCCTTTCCAGGGCTAAACTAATTTTGCTAGTAATTTGCCTGTCTTATTCCCTTGGGTGTAAAGCTTATGTTTTAAATCAGTTAGGAACAAGAACACCCAAGTATGCAACTTATCATTCAATATAGCCTGGAGCTCCTGGAAGGCTCGTTTGTCTTGCTCTAGATTGGATGTTAGGTATTGTTGTTTTGCTGCTTTCAATCAATTTGTTAACTCTAAGATTTCTCTTGCTGCTTCTTTTTACTTTCTAATAGAATATCCCATGATTTCTCCTTGCAGCACAACCTTGGTCATTTCCCACAACAGTACTGGGAGTTTTCTATTCATTCCATTTGTCTACAAGGAAACTATGGAATGCGGTATCATGTATCAGCTAGACCGGCATTTTCATGCTGCAAGGAAGGGCTTCTGTATATAATTCTCTAACATACAGGAAACCGGGCAGTGGTCAGATGTCACCAGTGCCTCTGTGCTCGCTTTGACACAGAAGGAAAGCAGTGATTTTGAGATAAATAAATAGTCCAATCTGGCTTTAGATGAATGTGACTGGAAAATATGAGTATAATCTCTGGTCGATGGATTTTGTACCCTCCAAATATCCAAAAGCTGTTAAGTTTCACAAACAAAATTCAAACTTTTGGCCGCCCTAACATGGGATGTCGTACCTGTCTGCTGACGATCCATAGAGGAGACCTTTTGTGGATCGGGGAGTCTCCGGGTTAGCTATGACAGAACTACTGGTTTAAGAAGGGAGACATGGAAGACATTGTGAATTCTTAATGATGTGGGGAGTTGGAGCTGATAAGTGACCGGGCCAATCTGTCGGAGGATAGGGAAGGGACCAATATAATGTGGTGCCAGTCTCATGGAGGGTACCCGAAGTCATATGTTGTGAGTATTCAACCAAACTTTATCCCCAGGTTTGAACTGTGGGGCAGTACACTGATGTTTGTCTGCCAATGTCTTTGCATTCTGGGCAGCCTTTTGGATCATGGCTTCAATTTGGGACCACAGTTCCTGGAGTTCTTATGCGGTTAATTGGGCTGCCAGAGAGGGGACAGACAAGGGTTCAGGAAGTGGGGGAAGTGGTTGTCTCCCATACACAATGAAAAAGAGGGACACTCCAGTAGCCTCGTTGACATGTGAGTTGTGGGAGAACTCCGCCCCCAGAAGGAGAGTGGCCCAGTTGTCCAGTCGCTCATTTACAAAAGCCCACATGAAGGTCTTCAATGTGAGATTTATTTGTTCCACTTGCCCGATGGCCTGCGGGTGATAAGCCATGGTAAAGTCCAGTTTGATGTTAAACTTATGGCAAAGTGATTGCCAGTTATTGGCAATGAACTGGACTCCACGGTCAGAGATGGTATGGCAAGGCAGCCCATGGAGGCGGAAGATATATGAAGTGAATAGTTTGGCCAACTCAGGTGCGGATGGAAGAGCTGGAAGAGCGACGAAGTGAGCCATCTTGGAAAAGCAGTCAGTGATGATCCATATTATTCGGTTACTATTAGAAGAGGGGAGATCTACCACAAAATCGGTAGATAAGTGGGTCCAAGGTTCCTTGGGAGCTGGCAGCATGGCTGTTACTTTGGCATGAAGTGTAAGTGAACTACAAGCTCTGGTTTTGTTTTCACCATATCTTCAGTTTTTTACCAACAATGCAGAGACTGCAAACTTGGGGATTAAATGCTGTCCGGGGATCAGAGAGGGCTCTAAGGGGTAAGTCCTGACTTTCCCCTTCCATTTAGGGGGCATTGGGTTCAAACCACAAGAAACAGAAATGAAACAAGAAAGACAGTCGAGCCGCTATCACTTCATGCCGCCATTTTGATCTCCTTAGCCAACGGCTTCTTGATTCTTCATACATACATCTTGACTTAAGCCTGTCCCTTTTCCTATTTTGGTCCTTTTTGCCCTTAAATGATAAGGAAGAATAGAATCCAAGAATTACGCAACATTCTTCCAAATATATTTTAATCATGAACTTTTAGTTTTAGCATTACCTTGCTAAATTTTGATTGTAATTTGCTGGCAGGAGCCTAGTACTTTGGGCAAAACTGACCTTGTTGTATTGGGGGGAGGGTAGATTTCTAAAGATATCCTGTTGTAGGTTCTCTTTTTATAGTGTCACAGAAATTGTTGCATTGGAGGGGGGCATAGTATTCTAGAGATGTTCTGTTGTTTCTCTGTTTATAGTGTTGCTGAAACCATTGATGCCATTTTCTTACATTTCTGTAGCTCATATAATATTTCTTGCAGAAATAAAGGGGTATATTTTTAAAAGGCTGAGCTCCTAAATTCAGGATGACAAGTTTGGTGACTAAGTTAAGCAAATATTTTCAAACTTAGGAACCTAAGTTTTCAGCTGAAAAATCACATATATATCACATTGCAATTTTAGTGCAACATGCATTAAATTTATCACAGAGAGAGAAGAGGCTCTTTATAAGGCTCTCCTATAAGTAAACTGTTTATACCACTGTTAGAGGGGACACTAGTAACTTAGAGTGAGGTTTTGGGGGACAGTTTTACATGCACAATCAGAGGTATAAACAGTACAGTACACATCAGTGAAGATTTGATGTGATTTGGAGTGATAAAAGGCACACAAAGATGAGATTTGTACAATGTACTCTCGACCTAGTTTGATGTACTTAGTCTCTACCTAACTGCTATCAAGCTTGGCCACCACCAAAACCTCCCCCTGAGTTACTAGTTGCTAGAGATGTGAATCGTGTGATCGATCGTCTTAACGATCAATTTTGGCTGGGGGGGGGAGGGAATCGGATCGTCGCGGTTTTGGTTTTTTTAAAATCGTGTAAATCGTAAATCGGGGGAGGGTGGGAAACCGGCACACTAAAGCAACCCTAAAACCCACCCGACCCTTTAAAATAAAATCCCCCACCCTCCCAAACCTCCCCAAAATGTCTTAAATTACCTGGGGTCCAGTGGGGGGGTCCCGGTAGTGATCTTCCACTCTCGGGCAAAGGTAGCGCCAGGCGCCATTTCTATTATTACGCACCCGTGGCCCGAGAGTGGAAGATCACATCGGGACCCCCCACTGGACCCCAGGTAATTTAAGACATTTTGGGGAGGTTCGGGAGGGTGGGGGATTTATTTTAAAGGTCGGGGTGGGTTTTAGGGTTGTTTTAGTGTGCCGGTTTTCCTGCCCTCCCCTTTCCCCCGATTTACGATTTTTGACGATAATAATCGGGGGGGAATTCCTATTGTATATCGCCTCTAATGATTTTTGACGATTTAAAATATATCGGACGATATTTAAATCGTCAAAAAATGATTCACATCCCTACTAGTTGCCCCTTTTACAGTGGTTTAAAAAGTTGACTAAAACGGGAGTCTTCTTAAAGTCTCTCTCTCTCCCTCTCCCTCACAAATAAAAGGTGTAGTTAAATTGTGTGTTATGCAATGTTAAACACTCCTCATTTTCATAAACTCTGACTAGACTCCTTCCTTTTGACAAATTTTTTAAATTTGCATACGCATCCTGTGATGCATTATTTATCACATGTGTTATGCGTTATCATGGGTGTTAGGCCCTAACGCCCATGATAATGCCCTAACGGGATTTGATAAATGACCCTGTAAATTAGGTGCCTAGTTCTGAAAATCAATGCTAAGCCCCTAAATCTGCCCCTGTATCCACCCACTTTTTAGGATCCTAAATGTAATGTATGAGCCTAGTGAAAGTAGGAGCCTAAATTACGCACTCAGCCCTGGTAAATTTCAAAATGGTCAATTTAGGAGCTTAAACACTTGAAAATTGGCCCTAAAGAGATAAATAGAATAAAGAGAAAATATTGCATACATATAAATGTAAGAAATGTGTTGTGACTTTTCTTTCCAGAGATATGGAGGTGTTACAATGATTCACCCAAGGAGGCAGTGAATGGAGATTCTGGTTCAGCTCTTGCTGCAAAAGGCTTTAGAAGTGTTAGGCCAAACCTTCAAGAAAGAAATCACCAACTCAGGTAAATGCAATCACCACGGTTTTTCATCATCTTCTCTCTTGATCCACTCAAGTGCAATGCCCTCAGGTTGTGTTGAACGAGTTTTTTTCTTGGGACCACCTGCATTTGTTATTAAATATTAAAACCTACCCGTTCCATTGTCACGTTGCATTCCATAAAATGCTTTTTGCTCAAGTTACTCATGAAAAATATGCATTATAAAGCTATGCTTTCAGCTACAGAATAGATGTTCTGAAAGAGCACATGGTTTCAAACCTAAGTACAGAGTATTCTTCTGCAGCACTTGTTACTGTAAATCCTTGCTGTGGCTGTGTTCACAAAGCTTAGATCGACAACTGTAGAATTAGAGCAGAACGTACTAATGAAGAAAGGCTTAGATATCTAAATTTAAATATATACTAGGTCAAAACTGAATAACTCATATACTAAACACAAATATGCTATACAGAACATTTGATTTTGAAAAGCAAGACATTTGTCAGGAGAAATAATAGTGATTATAAAAGCAGCCCATTGCACTCTCTGCTACAAGTCATTGTGACTGTAAAGCAGAATATCTCTTTTTTTTTCATAAATGTACATGTTTGCTTTGGTGAAACAGTATAGCATGCTGGTTGAGTTTAAATGCAGCCTACACAAATTGCAGTGGAATTTTTCTTTCAGTCATTTAAAGATTGTTTTCCTTAAACGGTTCTGTGAATGCAAAGTAAAAATATAATGAAACATACTGATAAATATAGGGATCAATTTTGACCATGCTTCTTGTGTGATTTTAGTCATCCAAGGGTACAGTTTTATAATATGCATACTGGACTATGTGTATATAGGTCTGGGAGCTGAAAATTTAAGAACCTAGTTATAATGGGCCGGGGTTAAGTGGAGTGGAGAGTCAAGCTACAAAAAGCTTATTTTCAGAAAGCCGGATAGCAGGAGAGAACCTTATTGAGGTGTTTGGCATGTAATGGGGTGCACCTGTATTTTGTTTATAGTGTATGTCTCTTAATATACTTTTCTTTCTGCTGACATTTGCTTTCTTCTGTTTTTCCCCTTTATGCTGTTTTGCTGTGTGGATGCTTTTGGCGAACAAGGCTCCCCTGCCACCCCCTAGGAAGAGAGTTTCCGCAAATCAGCAGTATCAGAAATCAATGTCCAGTCCACAACAGCAGGGCAAATCTCTTCAAGTGTTTTGTGTCTTACTAACCAGGAGGCAGTGTGCGGCACAGCAGTGTTTCATGCACAAAAAGGCGAAACCCACCGGCCCTAGTCTCTGGTGCAGGCACACTCGTGGCACCTAATATTAGCAGTACCACTTTTGTACAGGGCCAAAGGCAGGATTCCCATGAGCGCAGAGTTTCTTCCCTGAAGTTAACCCTAATGGATAATCCAACAGATGGCAGCCCTCCGAATCCACAGTCCCCAGCCCAAGCTCACGGCAGTAACAGCATTTCCAAAGAGTTCCTTTTCACCTGCTTGCAACCCTCTCCCCGAAACCCACACGACCTCTCTCTCCATTCAGATAGCTTCCCTCCCCGACCCTAAAGCAGTGCCTAAGCCTGAGAGCCAAGAGCATCCACCTGGGTTTTCTCCAGACACTTCCAAGATGCCTCCTAAAGATGCGGGACAAAACGCTTCTGTTCCTTCTGCAACGTCCACAGAGTGCAATGTGGTATATTAAACATTTTAGACTTGCCTGTTAGAACTTTGCTGACTAGTTTAATTCATGTTTTCACGTAACCACACGTAGAGGCTGCATCTGTCTAAGACAAATAACCTTTCATCCAGTAGAGAGTGGTTTTGAGCAGAATAAATGTTAGCATGCATTTTGGGGAATAATATTCTAGAAACTGTTCTTCACCAGTTAGGTGCTAACAAACTCTCCTTTCATTTTTCTTCTCCTGTAGTTGCTTGCTTTCCAGATATAATCAAGAGTAGTGTTCTAGCACCTGTATTGGTCCTGGAGAAATCTGAAATCCTTGTAGATTGTGATGCCATTTACTACAGCACCCTTAATTCCATCACCATAGAATGAATTATCCCAGATGGATGTTTAGAAACATCAGAAAGAAAAAGGAATTTCCTCCATCCAGTACAGGGCTATGCATACTACAGGATCTCCCCAGGATCTCCAAAGTCTCTCATGGATTATGTGGGGGCCCTCACCTTGAATTTGGTGCAAGCCCCACACACAGTGCCTGTCACTAGGCACTGGCACATTGGCCCTGTTCATTAAATCTGTTTGCCAGTGCCCGATGTCATTCCTTTCTCGCTGCTGACCCCGACCCTGGAACAGCTGTTGCCTTCTGGCACTGAACAGCAAACAGTGAGCTTGAGTTGCACGGTGCCCAAACTCCTGTGTTGTTCTCATGAGATCACAAATCTATGGAAACAGCATAAGATTTCAGGCTTGTGCAACCCCAGAGCTGTGCAATGCCAGAATCAATAAGCAAACATCAGAGCAAAGTGAACAAGGAGGTTAAGAGGGGAATGACAGACTAGCAGTGACTGGATGGGGGGAGGCTGGCTGGGGCTGGGGTGGTGTCTGGCAATCTGGGGGTTTGAAGGAAGGAGGTAGCTGGTTGCCTGGGTGGGACAGGGCTGGGAATGGGGGTTGTTGGCTGTTGGGAAAGGACACGATCCTTGAGTTTACTTATCTCAGGGAGGGTGGAGCCTGTGGTTAAAGCTGGCCCTAGGGGTGGCAGCTCAAGGGGTGCCTGCACAGTCCAGATGAACCTGCCACTCTGCTGACTTTGAGGCTATGTCCTGCATCAGAGAGAGGGCCATCAGAAAGGAGCAGGCATCCTTGGATCACAGCAAAGAAAGAACATCAAGAGACCCTTCATTTCTAGAGAAGACCCCCCCTAGGGCTACAGTTCACTTGGCCTAGAGTTGGCCCAATCTGTAGCTACTGTCCCACTATAGAAGAAATAAGGACAGAAATAGTCAAACTAATGAGGAAAGAGAGAAAGGGGGACAGGGTGTTACTTGGCATTTTCTAGTACTTGATAGTTACAGAAATCACAGTGTGGCTGCCAGTGCCACACAATAAGGAAAGCAAAAAGACACTTGCAACTGTGGAAGCAGGAAGTCTCTGCACATTTTGGAATTCCCTTACCTTCATGGTAGTATCTATCTGCAGTACTCCTAGGAAATTTCTGTGCCAAAAAACATTTCAGCCCACAGAGAGTCCGATATTTAAAAAAAGCTGAGTCTTCAAATTTAGGTTTCTATGTTAGGGTCCTAAGTTAGGGAACTATTTTCAGCCAAACGTAGGAGCCCAAGGACATGATTTAGAAAGCCTTTTCTCCCATTCTGTGGCTTTGAGAAAGATGCTTAGTAAATGAGGCCCTAATTTTTCACCTGAAAATTAACATAAATTTATGTACCTAAAACCGAGATTTAGGTCCCTAAGTTAGATGCCTAGTTCAGCAAATCAGTGCTAAGCTCCTAACTTTGTTTCCCTGCTCTATCCAGTAGCCACCCAATTTATTAGGGCCCTAAAGAACTAGAGGCCTAATATTCAAACCTAAACATTTATGTAAGTTAGCCAGATGAGACTGATGAGATGGCTGTAGAAATCACCACTTAGCTGGATAAGTTTACAATCCGGCTAAGTTAGACCTGCTCTGTGGCAGGTCTAACTTATTGGATTAACTTACCACGATAAGTCTGAATATCGACACTTATCCAACTAAGTTAACCCATAAGTAGCTCGCCCTGCTATGCCCATTACCCGCCCGATTTATCCAAATATCTACTTAGTCAAATAGTGGGTAGCCCAGATATTCAGTGGTTGCCATTTAGCCAAATAAGTACCTACTTATCTGCCAAATAGCACTGAATATCGGCCTCTAGGAGCCTAATTTTAGGAGCTGAGTCCTAGTGCATTTTCAAAAAGGTCAGTATAGGGTCCTAAATTCAAAAGTAATAAACCTAAACTCTTTGGGGTCCATTTTCATCTACTATGTGGCTAGGGTATATCAAGTTAGCAAGTTATATCTAACCAGCTAACTTTAGGACAACCAAATATTAGAGTTAAGCAATTAACTTAACCGACTAACTCCAGTCCTCCCCAGAATGCCTACTGCCGCCCACAGAACAACCCCCAAGTTATCCGGGCTAAATTCTAGTCGGGTAACTAGAAATTAGCTGGATAAAGGCTAATTATAGTGGGATAAACTATTTAGACGGATAACTATTACATTATCTTTCTAAATGTCTCTTGAATATGGACTCCCTGAAAATTCATTCCAATACTCAATTCTGCATATTTTATTTTTCAAACTAACACACTAATCACTATTTTAGAGTAATATTTTAACTACCATATAGAAAAACAGTTTTTACTCAAATACTTATTTTAGAATATTAATCCATCGGTTTTATCCTGGGCCTTTAGGCTTTCAGCTCATTGGGAAACAGGCTGGGATCCTATGCCATGAGCCTTCATTCACAAACTTCTCAGGGCTTATTCCCCTCTTCTATATCGCCTCCCAGTTCACCTAGTCCAGCCTTACAGTGACGGTCCTTGGCCAGGGTCCATGCACCAGGACTCCTTAAAGAACTCTGCAGTTCTGGGCCTACGTATGACCACTGTGAGTTAACTGTTGCATGATGATGGGACGCCCTCCTCCAAGGGCTGTGAGTTGTAGCTTCACAGCATCCCCAGGAGAAAACCTGAGCCTGGAATCAAAGGCAGATCTCGTCATGGTAACACTACTGCCACTGAGCCACCAGCCAGATCTTCTTTTGTATATTTCTCTCTCAAGCCTGGTCTAGAACTATCACTCCTTTACGATTAATACAGAGAAAGAATACTTCACACATTCTTCAATTTGTCCTGTCTAAAATACTATATTTTCTAGTTATAGATGAAATGAAAACCAGCTAATCAGAAAGGGCTGGCAAAACAATGTCCGTTGCCGAAGCATAGTCGTGACTTTTTCACCACTTGACATGTACAAATAATTTGAGTTCAAACTCCAAACCAGCACATTTTAGCCTGTTGGATGGAATACCTTGGACTTTCCCTGGATCTGATGGGAAAATCTGTAATTTACTTTCTAGTAAATCTGGGGAAAAGTCAATGCAAATGTCTCACTCACCACCACTGACGCACCTAAGGCCATTCCCTCCTGCCTGCTCATACTGGATAACTCTTCTTCCTCTTTTCCAACTCACCCTTCTTATGGTGGAGAGCTACCTCCTTCCTTCCCCCTTGTTCCTCCTCCCTCCCTGCTGATCCCATGAAGACTCCTTCTGACATAACGGTGGTGACACAGTCAGCCTGTGAAACCCGTCACCATACGGCATTGTGAAGGCAAATAGCATAACCCAGATCAAAATGGGATTAGATACATGTATGGAAGATAGATCAGTCTTGAGCTATTGAGTGTAACAGTCAGAATTGCCACACCAGGTTCAGTGTATCTCTAAACTATATTTGCTGGAAACCAGAAGAATATCACCAGGGATGAATCACTCTGTAAATGCCCTATTGCTATGCACTTCCTCTAAGCAATAGGCATAATTTGGGAAAGACATTAAGGGGAAGTAGTGCCCCAGCCCACAAATGCTCCAGGTGCTAATGCTGAATCCACCCTCTGCCCTGCTTGTGGTATTATTTTGTGTTGTGTGTTGTCCACAAGGTGAGGGAGCACTTTTACAATTGCCCATAGGAGCCAAATTGCCTGGCTGCTGTACATGATTCATGGGGAGGGAAAGGAAGCAAATGCTGAAAGGGGGTGAGGTGAAGGGGGGCGAATGCTGTGGGTTTGAAAGGATAAGTGTTGAGAAAGATGATGAAGGGGTGCATGAGAAAGGGATGCTCAAAATCAGATACTGCAAACCTGGGCTGTGTGAGGTACTAAAGAGAACCAGGGTATAGGGGTGGATGAGAATCATGTGGAGGAGGAGATGTGTATGGGGCAATGCAGGGGGATGGGATACAAAGAAGTGTTAAAAGACAGATCTAGAGGGGGTGGATCTGTGGTGATGGTGCAAAGGTGGGGCAGAGGTGGTGAAGGTGGGCGGGTGTGAGGGAGTACCAGAGGTGTGATGCAGGTGGAAGGAGTGAGAGAGAGCCAAATGTAGAGAGTGAGAGGAGGAAGGGTTTAAGAGAGAAAGAGGGATGATGGGGAATTGGTGTATAAGAGGCATAACTGGGGATAAGGAAGCATGTATGATAGAGAGCCAGAAAAGAGACAGGAGGAAGTGAGGGGAGTAGGGGAGAGTATGTAAGGGAATAATTACGTGTGAATGAGAAAATGATGATGGAGAGAAATAGCTTAGTGGTTAGCGCAGCAGGCTGTGAAGCCAGGGTTCAAAGCCCACTGCTACTCCTTGTGACCTTGGACAAGTCACTTTACCCTCCATTGCCTCAGGTACAAAGTTAGGGCCTCATTTACTAAGCATTTATCCCATAGATACAAAATGGGAGAACAGTCTTAGTAAACTAGGCCCTTAAATTGTAAACCCCTCTGGGGCAGGGAAATACCTACAGTCCCTTAATATAATCTGCTTTGAAGTGCCTGAAAGGTGAAATATAAATCAAATAAATAAATAATATGTGTACAAAACCAACTCACTGTCCAGTATGTGTGTGTATTGATTTGTGAAATTATTAAAAAAAAGAATTAACCTAATAAATAAATATTACCACCCTACTCCTTGCTCTCCCAAACTTAGTAGATAAATTATGCCTATGCTTATGCAAAAATGTCTACTTACTTGCACATATGGGGCCACAGGCAAGCAACACGGATTTTTAAAGCGCAAATTACATGCATATATATCTGTGCACATACCAAAAAAAGAGGGAAGGAGATGGGGCGGGTCATGGGCGAGTAACTCCATCTTTTAAAACCAGAGGCCGTGGCGCACGTCAGCTTGTTAGCTGCGTAACTTTTCAGCTGCTCCTGATGAGGAACAGGTCTGCAGATCTTGCGTTTTAGGGCTTACAGGCCAGGATGAGAGGTCCAGGGCAACTGGGGCGCATGCAGGATGAAGAACCAGAGGGTCTGAAAGACCTCAATATTGACTGGGCAAAATGGTGAACTAATTGTAAAAACTGGGAATGTCCCTCATGTGAGAATATTTTAAAATCTGCTTACATATGCACATTAAAGCCGACAAGGTCCTATGGAAGATATGAAAGTATGCTTGCTCAAGTAACCTCTTAAAATTAGATGCATACTAGAGATGTGCTTCGGGTAAAGATTTCGTGTTGGGGTCATTGGGAGATCCAAGATGGTGCTGACCTGAGAGGTTGCAGAGTTGGAGCTCCTGTGACTAAGTCTTTACGAACATTACCTTGTTGCTTCTTCCACGAGGTGGAAATTATGCCGCACAAGAAAAGGAAAGGCAGGATAAGGGAGATTTCCTCGGGTACTCCCAACCTGCCGATGTTGCAGACTTCAATCCCAGAGTTCTTCTCTCAGGCAGCTAGAACTCCAGAGAGTCCCGTGCATGCGACAACCGGTGAGCAGACGCCGTTGCCAGCGGGCGAAACAACCTTGAGCCCTGGAGCACCGCTGACTCCCCTCCCCCCCAACTAGGATACAAGCTGCAAGCACAGAGCTCCCCCAACAATGGATGTCGTTAGTCGGGGTGAGTACACCTGAGGTGGGCTTACCAGGGGAGATCGAGATTCCTACTATAGAGGGTGGATTAATGGCGTCCACCCCAGCGGGGGGAGGGGAACCCTCTGAAAGCCAAGGTGCTGTAGGAGGAGGAGGAACTATCCTGGAAATACCATCAGATTTATCTAGAGGTATAGAAGATTTTAATATTGTCCTTCAACCGACACCTTTTCCTACTTTAAAACCACTGGAAAGACCAAAAAGTATAATGTTAGAGTCTTTATGGTTTGCCATTTCTACTCTTCAAAACTCCCTAATGACTATATCAGAGGGATTAAAAGCAACCCAAGATTCGTTTACTAATTTGAAAAAGGTCACTGCTGGACAAATAGAGAGAACAACTTATATTGAAGGGAAAATAAATACAATGGAGTTAGTTCAAAACTCCATTATTAAAGGAGAAACAGTAACAAATAGAAGAATGGAGACTTTAGAGAACGAACTGAGAAATACTAATATCAGAATAAGAAATTTCCCGAAATGTAAATTGATCTCCCCAAAGGAGCAATTTAAAAGTTATTTGAAAGAGATATTGAAAATTCCCAATGAAGAATTACCGGCTATAAATAAAGCTTATTTTGTGACTGGACTCAAAGAAGACATAGAAAATCAGGTGGAAATGGGAGAGAATATATTAAATATTATGGAGTTTTTGGAAACCTCACAACATCAGGTGGAAGGAAGAGGTACAGTGTTGGTCAAATTTATGTCAATGGACAGAGATATAATAATGAAGAAGTTTGTACAACATCGGTCGGTTTCATATCTAAATCAAAAAATCTGGATTTATCCAGATGTTTTCAAAGAAACCCAGAGGAAAAGAAATTTCTGACATTGTTTCCCCAGGCCAGAATGCATGGAGCCCAGATTATACTGAGATTTCCATGCAAATGTGTGATGAGAGTGGAAGGGAATAGATATGTATTTTATGATCCTGACCAATTGGGAAACTTTATACAAACACATCAATGGACTTTAGATACAGGATAAGATAAATTATCAGTGATTTAAAAGTAAAACTGCCTTACTCTCAGTTATTTGTGTCATAATCCGCTATGTTGATGGGAGGAGCAATCAGATAAGAGTAGCAATCTGATGTATTCCATAGGCGGAGATAGTAGTGGGTGGATCCTTGGGCCGGTGGCAGATGACCACGCCCCCGGGGAAAGATCCCTGGGGCGTGGTCTTAGAGTATGGAGACAGACACACGCTAGTTCTTTTATTAAACAGGTCTTGGAACCACCAGAGGTGGCAGTAGTGAGCTGAAGTGCCCAGCAGGGCAGAAGTCCCTCAGATACTGGAACAGTGATCCCTGGATGGCTGAGCCGTTGAGAAACTGTAGACAGTGAGTAGGCAGGGTATGCAGAGTTCATGAACAGAACTTAGATGACAATACTCACATATTGATCTCAGGGAGCTCAGGAGCTGGAAAGGATAGGCCCTCGAGGAGCGAGTACCTGGTTCCAGGGAAAGCTCTGAGAGAGTGATGGTAACTCACAATGATGTAGACAGTAATGACTTCCAGGCTGAAGAGAATCAGCAGATAGTCAGGAACGAGGGCCCTCGAGGCGCGAGTACCGGTTCCTGTCTGTAACCTGAAAAGTAAAGAGAAAGCGAGGCCCCCAAGGAGCGGGTACCTCTGATAAGTCCAAGGAGGCAGAGTAGCTTAGGCAGGGTAATCAGAGTAAACCTTGTCTGAACCCGTCCGAACCTAACCTTTGCTAACTCGGTTTGTTAGCAATATCAGAGACCTTAAATATCGGAAGCGGATGATGTCATCTCAGGGGAACGGCCCTGAGGTTCTCGCCCTTGCTGGTACTTCACTCGGAGCGCGTGCACATGCGCGCCCTAGGCTTCAGGCAACATGGCAGATCTGCAACATCGAGCCGGTCTGGGGCCGCCGGAAAGAGATGGCAGGGAGACGCCGTGGCAGCCATCCGTCCTTCAGACCTGGAGGGAGTCGCCACAGAGGTAAAGAGGGAGGAGTGGAGACGTCGGGCAGCGACGGTCGCAACAATTTTGTAGCATGGTTTTTGATATTATTGCACTAAATTGAATTGGATCTCCCTCTACTAGTATATAAGTAGATATAACAGGCAGTATAAATGTTAGATCTTAAAAATTTAGACTGTTGTATATTTAAGTTAGTTTGTTTAAAGAAAATGGGTAAAAGGTAGTATGATAAATAGAAAATTACTATGCCTGTATTACTTTGATGTTTATTTAAATGGCTGGAATTATTGAAAATTAAAAATTTTCATGTTGGGCTTCGTTTCAGGCGCAGGACCGCCCCCCGTTTTGGCCCCCTGCCCCTCATTACCTAAAGTATCGCAGACCTGTGATACTTTAGAAAATGAGGCCCTATGCTCCTGCAAGGAGCCTCCTTAAGAATGCCAGTGGCAAAAGAAATCAAAAAGTCTGATACCTGTCTACGGGCCCTCTCAAGTACTGCCTCTGGAATTCTCTCCCATAAGAGCTTCGCCAAATCCAAGAATAGTTTCAATTCATGAAGCATATGAACTCATTGCTTTTCTATCAGGCCTTTAATAGGTTATGCCAAAAACTGGTTAGTGGGGATGTGAATCGTTTTTTGACGATTTAAAATATCGTCAGATATATTTTAAATCATCAAAAATCGTTACAGGCGATATATAATAGGAATTCCCCCGATTTATCGTCAAAAATCGTAAATCGGGGGAAGGGGGAGGGGGAGGGGAAGGGGAGGGCGGGAAAACCAGCACACTAAAACATCCCTAAAACCCACCCCGACCCTTTAAAATAAATCCCCCACCCTCCCGAACCCCCCCAAAATGTCTTAAATTACCTGGGGTCCAGTGGGGGGGTCCCATTGTGATCTTCCACTCTCGGGCCTCGGGTGCGTTGATAGAAATGGCGCCGGCGCTACCTTTGCCCTGTCATATGACAGGGCAAAGGTAGCGCCGGCGCCATTTTGGTTCCTGTCCCCCGATGTCACGAGCGTAGGAGATCACTCCCGGACCCCCGCTGGACCCCCAGGGACTTTTGGCCAGCTTGGAGGGGGCCTCCTGACCCCCACAAGGCTTGCCAAAAGTCCAGCGGGGGTCCGGGAACGACCTCCTGCACGCGAGCCGTATTGCCAATATTCAAATATACTTTTGCCTTCACTATGTCATTAATATTGTTTGAAAGAGTAAATAACTGTTGTTTGTTTACCCGTTCACCCACTAATGATTTTATAAACTTTTATCATGTCCTTCCTCAGCCATCTCTTTTCCATACTGAAGAGCCTTAGCCTGCATAGCCTATACATAGGGGAGCCATTCCATTTTTGTTGCCTTTCTGTGCATCTTTTCTAGTTCTGCTATATCTTTTCTGAGAAGGGGCAACCAGAACTGTACACAGAACTGAAGATGCAGTCACACCATGGCTCGATACAGAGGCAATATGACATTTTCTGTTTTATTCTTCATTCCTTTTCGGATCATTCTATTTGTTTTTATGACTGCAGCCCACACTGAACTGTAGATTTCAATGTATTGTCCACAAGAACTCCGAGGTCCTTTTTCTGGGTGCTAACTCCCAATAGAATCCAGCATTGTGAGGCTATAAATGGGATTATTTCTCCCTATGCACTTTTCTACATTTAATTTCATCTGCCATTCAGATGCCCGGTGTCCCAGTCTTGCAAAGTCCTTCTATAGTTCCACACTATCCGCTGCTGTTTTAACAACTTTGAATTATTTTGTGTCTACTGCAAATGTGATCACCTCACTTGTCCTTCCTTTTTCTAGATCATTCATGTTAAACAGAACAGGTCTTAATACTGATCTCTGTGGTACCCCACTGATGGCCCTTCTCCATTTGTAAAACTGACCATTTAGTTTACTCTCTATTTTCTGTCTTTTAACCAGTTACCAGTTCACAATGGGACACTGTCTATATGTTTAACTATCTGGCCATTTTTATGTTAGAGTGGTTTATAAGTAAGAATTAATAAATACAAATAAAAATACTTATACTTTATCAAATAAGGATAATCCCTGTCAAGCACTTTTTCTTTACAGCATAAGCCCTGGTTATGTTAAACAAAGAAACCCCAAGCTATCTTTTTTCTGATTGAAAAATACTGAACAGAACATACACCTACCCGTACTGAACAGAACAAACACCTACCCTTACTCATAAAGAGCTTTGCTTTTATTATTAAAGATTGATCCCATTAAGGGAGCAACACTGCCACCAACAGTTGTTACAAGCACTTCTTGTAAAAGTCAAGTGGACGTCTTGATGAAGACCCTTTTGCTTAAGTCGCCATCTTCAGACTTTTGAGTTGGATGTACTAAGAAGCAATTTATCCCATTTTATGTTCTGATCATCATCTTGCATTCTGTTCTAGCTCTTAGTACACAGAGCATCTCGGAAAAGTCATTATTAATGTCCTTTTCTGCATTCTTTCTAATATAACCTAGGTGAACTGGAAATGAACTGAGAAAACAGGTAATGGCATCAGCGCGCTTAGGGGCGGATTTTAAATGCCCTGGCGCATAAATCCAGCCGGATTTATACGTGCAGGGCCCTCGCGCGCCGGCGCACCTATTTTGCATAGGCCGCCGGTGCACGCAGAGCCCCGGGACGCGCGTAAGTCCCGGGGCTTCGTAAAAGGGGCGGGGAGAGGGCGTGTCGGGGGCGTTCCCGAAATGACCTGGCGTTTCGGGGGCGTGACGCGGTGTTTTGGGGGCGGGCCCGGGGGCGTGGCGCCGGCCCGGGGACGTGGTCGAGGCCTCCGGACCAGCCCCTGGGTCGGGTGATGGCACGTCAGCAGCCCGCTGGCGCGCGCAGATTTACGTCTGCTTTTAGCAGGTGTAAATCTGCCAACAAAGGTAAGGGGGGTTTAGATCGGGCCGGGGGGGTGGGTTAGGTAGGGGAAGGGAGGGGAAGGTGGGGGGAGGGCGAAGGAAAGGTCCCTCCGAGGCCGCTCCGAAATCGGAGCGGCCTCGGAGGGAACAGGCAGCGTGCGCTGGGCTCGCCGCGCGCAGGTTGCACAAATGTGCACCCCCTTGCATGCGCCGACCCCGGATTTTATAAAATATGTGCGGCTACGTGCATATCTTATAAAATCCAGCGTACTTTTGTTCGTGCCTGGTGCGCGAACAAAAGTATGCGATCACGCAAATTTTTAAAATCTACCCCTTGTCTTTTAAAATCCCCCACTTACGCAGTAAAAACGGCATTTGGATGCATAGGTGCACGTCCTCTTAAAAATGTGCACACATGTGCACGCGGTCAGGCTATTTTAAGAACATAAGAACATGCCATACTGGGTCAGACCAGGGGTCCATCAAGCCAGCATCCTGTATCCAACAGTGGCCAATCCAGGCCATAAGAACTTGGCAAGTTCTCAAAAACTAAGTCTATTCCATGTTACTGTTGCTAGTAATAGCAGTGGCTATTTTCTAAGTCAACTTAACTAATAGCAGGTAATGGACTTCTCCTCCAAGAACTTATCCAATCCTTTTTGCACTAACCACATCCCCTGGCAACAAATTCCAAAGTTTAATTGTGTGTTGAGTGAAAAAGAACTTTCTCCTATTAGTTTTAAATGTGCCACATTATAACTTCATGGAGTGCCCCCTAGTCCTTCTATTATCCGAAAGAGTAAATAACGGATTCACAACTACCTGTTCTAGACCCCTCATGATTTTAAACACCTCTATCATATCCCCTCTCAGCCGTCTCTTCTCCAAGCTGAAAAGTCCTAACCTCTTCAGTCTTTCCTCATAGGGCAGCTCTTCCACCCCCTTTATCTTTCTGGTCGCCCTTCTCTGTACCTTCTCCATCACAACTATATCTTTTTTGAGATGCGGCGACCAGAATTGTACACAGTATTCAAGGTGCGGTCTCACCATGGAGCGATACAGAGGCATTATGACATTTTCTGTTTTATTCACGATTCCCTTTCTAATAATTTCCAACATTCTGTTTGCTTTTTTGACTGCCGCAGCACACTGAACCGACGATTTTAATGTGTTATCCACTATGACGCCTAGATCTCTTTCTTGGATGGTAGCTCCTAATATGGAAACTTACATTGTGTAACTATAGCATGGGTTATTTTTCCCTATATGCATCACCTTGCACTTATCCACATTAAATTTCATCTGCCATTTGGATGCCCAGTTTTTCAATCTCACAAAGTCTTCCTGCAATTTACCACAATCTGTTTGTGATTTAACTACTCTGAATATTTTTGTATCATCTGCAAATTTTATTACCTCACTCGTTGTATTTCTTTCCAGATCATTTATGAATATATTGAAAAGTACGGTTCCACGTACAGATCTCTGATGCACTCCACTGCCCACCCCCTCCACTAAGAAAATTGACCATTTAATCCTATTCTCTGTTTCCTGTCTTTTAGCCAGTTTGTAATCCACGAAAGGACATCGCCACCTATCTCATGACTTTTTACTTTTCCTAGAAGCCTCTCATGAGGAACTTTGTCAAACGCCTTCTGAAAATCCAAGTACACTACATCTACCGGTTCACCTTTATCTACAATTTTTTTTAACTCCTTCAAAAAAGTGAAGCAGATTTGTGAGGCAAGACTTGCCTTGGGTAAAGCCATGCTGACTTTGTTCCATTAAACCATTTCTTTCTATATGTTCTGTGATTTTGATATTTAGAACATTTTCCACTATTTTTCCTGGCACTGAAGTCAGGCTAACTGGTCTGTAGTTTCCTGGATCACCCATGGAGCCCTTTCTAAATATTGGTGTTACATTAGCCACCCTCCAGTCTTCAGGTACAATGGATGATTTTAATGATAGGTTACAAATTTTTACTAATAGGTCTGAAATTTCATTTTTGAGTTCCTTCAGAACCCTGAGGTGTATACCATCCAGTCCAGGTGATTTCCTACTCTTCAGTTTGTCAATCAGGCCTACCACATCTTCTAGGTTCACCATAATTTGGTTCAGTCCATCTGAATCATTACCCATGAAAACCTTCTCCGGAACGCATCCCTGGGCATGGGCTGACAAATGCACGCACATGTATACTGGCATGCTGATTTAAAAGTTACAGTCTTGGGGTAGATTTTTTAAAAACGTGCGGGCGTCCATGTGTGCACAGTTCCCGGCACATGCAGATGGACGCGGCTATTTTATAACATGCGTGCGTCGGCCTGACCTTCCTACCCTTTTCCCTCTCCTCTCCTCCCCAATCCCTAAACCTCCCTAACTTTTCTAAATATTTTTGGTTTTTTTACTTTTGTGCTCTAAGGAGCAGACGTAAGTTCTGTGTGCTGGCCAACTGCTGTCCCGGCCCACCCCCCATCATGCCTCTTCCCGCCTAGACCCTGCCCCCAACCTGCACCTTTCTTCTGGCTCAGCACTTCGGCACATATAAGCGGTTAACCACGTGGCTGAGCCATTTCAAAAATCTGCGCGGCACGCACAAGGCCCGGCCACGTACATAACCCCCAAATTTTATGCATGCAGGTGTTTTAAAATTCAGGCGTTAGTGTAAGAAAACCTAGCAACCCAAGTCAGATTCTGGCCTAATGGAATTGGGAATAGGGCATGCCATCTTCTAATGCTATTGTAATGTGAATAGTATATTATTGTTATAATTTTAATTGTAAGATTTTGTATCCCACTTTTTAATGGTTTATTATCAGAAAAAGCGAGTTATAAATGATGAGGTCCATATTCAGTCACTACCCAGATAGCAAAGTTAGCCGAATAAACTTATCCAGCTAACTTTGGAGATATATTCAATAGTGCATTGGCACTATTGAATATAGCTGGCTAACCTTAACTGTCTAACTTTAGGAGCTATATTATCCACTAACTCTGAATATCGGAGTTAGCCAGTTAATGCTGGCTAACTCAACTCCTCCCAGTTAGCCCCTGGAATGCCCCAACTTATCCAGCAAGAATTTAATGAGCTAACTTATTAGCCAGCTAGAATTTAGCCAGATAAGTGTCCATTTAGCTGGATAACTTCAGAGGCATCCAGCTAAATGCTTTTGAACATGGTCCTCGATGTTATTATTAAATTAAATTTAATTCAGCAGTCCAAACTCAAAATATAAGGCTTGGAAAGCCAGAAGACAGGATATTCTCTTTTTTTAGGATGCATTTTTCCATCATTCAGAATGTCTGTGCACAGAGTCTTGAAGCTAATTTTCATAGCTCTGTCTTTCTCACTTATTTCTCATATTAATACCAGTTCATGTTTATAAATCAATCCTGTGATCTTGAAAATTGATATTTATCCTCTGTTGTGTTATAAGTGGATCCGCAGGGTATTTTCAGGTTGAAATTCTGAAAGTTACGGATTCATTTATTATCAGTGGAAAATGCGGTATATTCCAGTAGGAAGGCAGAAAGTGCATAAGTAACTATTGCAACTAGTTTGGGCAGGGGACTAGAATAGGAACCAGTTTGAATTAGAGACCACCTAAGCTTTTGCTTGCAACAAAAGAGAATGCTTGCTATTAACAGAATTTGACCCAGCCTAATTCAAATAATTTTGTGTGTTTTCTGTAAAACAGCTTTTAGCAAAATTATGCACATAATTAGGACGATTTCACAGCAGAAAGTAATAACACGCAGTAAAACTGAATGGTGTGTTTAATTAGTAGTTATAACAGAGTGTCTTTTGTCCATGTACCTTCTGCCACCTAAAAAGTATATTATCACAGTATGGATGCACAACTTGGAGTATTATTGTGGTCATAAAGTTGCAGTACCAACTGCCAGTACCTCAAAAAAGACTTACAATATAATTCTGAGGTGCGATTTTACTTAGCATTTTTTTACTTTTGATAGAACATTCATTATCAGTTCAGTTTGTTCCCGTAATTCAGGTTTTTCAATGATTCTTTACAAATTCAGTGCTTATAAAAGTCAAAATTACTTAATCCAACAACCCTGCTTTTACCCTCAAAGCAGAAAATGAATAGTACAGTTGGGTAATATTCCAAATGTTCATTTCAGCATAGAAGAATTGCTGGCACTGCCTCTGATATCACCTTGACAGATCATCATTTTTGTGTGCATTCATTCTTTAATTCATTCTTAATCTGTCTGAAAGTAAGCTGTAGACAACCACTAAACTAACGTTTTTGTAATTCTCCAAGACAAGCAACAAGCAAGTTGGAATGATTCTGCATTGACTTAATAACATTTCTTTTCTCAATTTTTTTTTCTCTAAATCTTAGCTTGGAAACCATAGAATAACTGCCAGAGTGATGGAGGTAATTGCTTCACAGATACAGAAAACAACCAGAAGTTTCTCCACTGCTTCCTTTTCTTCTTCCTTCTGGCTAACAGAATCTCTTTCTCACCATACAATGGCATCTGCTTAGAATTATTTAATTCGCCTATGCTTGATGGCTTTGTGCCTTCACACTTTCATAAAACCTTAGCCCTTTCACCTTGCATATATAAATGACCTTTCCCAGCACCAGAAAATATTGTCCACATGAACTAAATGGCTTCTGTGATCCCAGACCCTCCGTGAGTACTCCTCTCACATGGTAAGCGAGTCCTCCATAGCCATTCTAGATGTGCTACAAAATTGTCACAACAGTACCAGTAACCATTCCAAAACACATTCTCCAACCCCGAATCAGATGTCTTTTGTGGTAAACAGCACCATCTTAACCACCACCGTTGCTTTCACTTCACTTGTAATTATCCGCTTTTTTCCTTCTTCCTTTATTGTTAAACAGGTTACTCAAGAAGAAAAACAACTAATTATTCTCCATTCCCTGCTACTCATACAAGCATGTTTTTTTTCTCTTTTTTCATTTACAATTGACAGAAGTTTATTTTTTATGTGTACACTGGTCCTGTAATTGTTTGATAAATATCATTATTCTTAAAATGTATCAAAAGTGATAAAAGTTGCACTGAAATGTGAGATCTGCAAGATGTTAATATGTGTATGCTCTCTCATATTTTCAGAGTATATCTGATCAGTTTACTGGTTAAAAGAATCCTTTATTGGAGCTTTTTCCTTTAACAACATTGCTTTTGTTTTCAATTTGTCTGTCTGTATCAATGTACATTTTCTCCCAAGCAGTTCAACCAGCAGCAACAACATTTTTAGGATAGATAGATCTATATGAAAGCTAGAAACTAATCTAGCCTAAAATTGGGAAAAATCACAAGGTCAATTTTCAGCCGTAGTGCGGCTTGGCTAGGTAGCCAGATAAACATATCTGGCTAACTAGGAGGGTATATTCAGTGGCACCGTCAAGCCACTGAATATACCCGGCTGTTTTAAAGTTAGCCGGTTATGTCTAACCGGCTAACTTTATGACATCCCTAAGGGCCAACCAGAGTTAGCTACATAGGTTAAGTAGCATATAAGTGATGCATATAGGGAAAAATAACCCATGCTATAGTTACACAATGTTGGGTTCCATATTAGGTGCTACAACCCAAGAAAGAGATCTAGGCGTCATAGTGGATAACACATTGAAATCTTCGGTTCAGTGTGCTGCGGCAGTCAAAAAAGCAAACAGAAAGTTGGGAAATATTAGAAAGGGAATGGTGAATAAAACAGAAAATATCATAATGCCTCTGTATCGCTCCATGGTGAGACCGCACCTTGAATACTGTGTACAATTCTGGTCGCCGCATCTCAAAAAAGATATAATTGCGATGGAGAAGGTACAGAGAAGGGCTACCAAAATGATAAGGGGAATGGAACAGTTCCCCTATGAGGAAAGACTAAAGAGGTTAGGACTTTTCAGCTTGGAGAAGAGACAGCTGAGATGTTTAAAATCATGAGAGGTCTAGAACGGGTAGATGTGAATCGGTTATTTACTCTTTCGGATAATAGAAAGACTAGGGGGCACACCATAAAGTTAGCATGTGGCACATTTAAAACTAATCGGAGAAAGTTCTTTTTTACTCAGTGCACAATTAAACTCTGGAATTTGTTGCCAGAGGATGTGGTTAGTGCAGTTAGTATAGCTGTGTTTAAAAAAGGATTGGATAAGTTCTTGGAGGAGAAGTCCATTACCTGCTATTAAGTTCACTTAGAGAATAGCCACTGCCATTAGCAATGGTAACATGGAATAGACTTAGTTTTGGGGTACTTGCCAGGTTCTTATGGCCTGGATTGGCCACTGTTGGAAACAGGATGCAGGGCTTGATGGACCCTTGGTCTGACCCAGTATGGCATGTTCTTATGTTCTTAGCTAACTCCAAAATTGTGGTCAACTCTGCTCTGCCCAGATACATCTCTCCCGCCCCCAGAACTCCTTCAAATTATGCATCCAAATTCTAAGCTCATAACTCATTATGCACCTAGATTTTGGATGCTTTCAGCAATGAATATCATCGGGGAGCCATTTGGATGGATAACTTTTCAGTTATTCATCTAATGGCTTCTGAATATCAGCCTCCACATTTTTAGCTGCAGTACTAGCACAGGTCAGAAGGTGACAGTGTCTTATTTTTATAGTAGATGATACTGACACCTTGTGACCACTGTGAGTACTGCAGCCTGCATAGACAAATGGATAGCAGGAGTTCCCAAGAAAACACACTGCTGTGAGAAATAAAGCACCTGCAATTCTTTTCTTACTTGTTATACAAGGTTACTGCCTACTGAAACTGGATTAGAAATCTTAGAATAGGTCTTTGCTGAACTGATATCAACTGCTAATGAATACTCTGTTATTTAATGATGCTACCTCCTGAATTAATCATCTGAATATTTGCATCTACTCTTCCACTCACCTGAAAACCATTTAAAACCCTAAAAATAATCAATTATTAATTACAAATATAGATTTGTGTGTAGAATGCTGTTGTTTGCTCCAACAATAGGAAAATATATTTCAAAATGATTAAATAGATGTAAGAGCATAAGAACATAATAAATTGCCATACTGGGTCAGATCAAGGGTCCATCAAGCCCAGCATCCTGTTTCCAACAGTAACCAATCCAGGCTACAAGTACCTGGCAAATACCCAAACACTAAGTAGATCCCATGCTACTTGTGCCAGTAATAGCAGTGGCAAATTCCCTAAGTCAACTTGATTAATAGCAGTTAATGGACTTCTCCAAGAACTTATCCAAACCTTTTTTAAAGCCAGCTACTCTAACTGCACTAACCACATCCTCTGGCAACAAATTCCAGAGCTTAATTGTGCGTTGAGTGAAAAAGAATTTTCTCCAAATAGTTTTAAATGTGCTACTTGCTAACTTCATGGAGTGCCCCCTAGTCCTTCTATTATCCGAAAGAGTAAATAACCGAGTCACATTTACCCATTCTAGACCTCTCATGATTTTAAAAACCTCTTTGATATCCCCGTTCCACCGTCTCTTCTCCAAGCAGTAAGGAAATGTTCATAAAATGTTGACATTCCATCCTTAAGTGAATATGCAGGACACTAGCGTACCATGTAGACTGATATTGATTTGTTTTTTTGACTAACAGTAGCTTGCTTCTCTATAACTGTGAATGACTGCTTGAGACTGATCTATTTCCCTTTAACTTACAATTACTTCCTTCCAATCATTCTCATAAAAGTGAGTCATTTCTAAATAAGTATAGTTTTGTGTCACAGAAATGTTGTCATTTTTCATAAGTATGTTTTCTCATACATATACAGCAGGGGCGTAGGGTGACTGCTGAAGTTGGAGGTGCATCAAAATATGTATTGCTGCTATGTGCTCTAGAATACAGTCCACCCTCCTACATTACCCTGTGAGCACTATTTTCTTTGATGCAAAAAGCCTATCAAAATTATTCTCATAGCAACCCAATCCTTAGAGGGAACAATAGCTAATCCCTTAAAATAATCACAGAATCTACTAACAGCAGGTACAATAAAATATGTGAATGAAAAATAATTTCTGCAAGAACATTCAAAACTGCTTTCTGTATGTAAGTGAAATTAATAAAGAGCAAACTTCTGTTTAAAATTGAAATGAGGAAGAGATAACCATAATGCCATAAAAGCCACTGATAAGTATCGTCATTTTCACAGCAAGAATCAAAGTTACACAAGAACTGGACCTTTAAAATACACAGAGCCTCACCTAATACAGAATAGAAATGTGCCAACAAAAACTGAAGTGAAAACCACAACCACTGTGTTATTCAGTTCAACAATGGAAAAACAGAAACATCATCATTCCACTCTAAACATCAAGCGATAAAATTAAAGAAATAAAACATCATTCATAATATTAAAACCATGCTAATAAAGAGAATAAATGTCAAAATAGCAAACGAACTTCCAATAATTAAAAAAAACTTTCATAAATTTGTTCTAAGATTTCCCAAACACCAATAAAATATTTCGAAACCTCTGATGAATAAAACAACCAATAATTAAAAAATGTTATAAATTTCCCAAAACACCAATAAAATATTTCAAAACATCTGATGAAAAAACATCCAATAACATAAATGTAAAAACAATAGAAACATCAAATAACACCCAATAATTAAACTTCTAAGGATTAAAATATCTCCTGCTCTTCATGCCTGGGATCTTTTGATTTCTGGTCACCCTGAGATTATCATGCATTAGGGGAGGTAGGACCGTATAAACTATCTTCTCTCTCTCCCTCATTCCCACACACACACATATACTAACACATTCATTCTTTCAGACACTCTCTCTCTCGTATACATGCCAATCTTTCACACACACTCTCTCTCACACACACACAGGCTCTTTCTATCTCACACACACAGTGGGGCAGATTTTCAAAGGGTTATGTGCATAAGATACGCGCGTAACCCCCGAAAAGCTGCCCCTGCCTCACTGTTCATTAATTTTACCTAGAGAATGCTGAGGAGATTCTATCTTGAGTTTTTAAAAGTTACTAAAGAAATGGTTCCAGAGACTACCAAGGCATGCTACTTATCTCCCAAAAGCAAAGCTTCCTCAGAATTTGCCAGATGGAATAGATCTCACTGCATTCTTGGAATAGACTTCTTTGGAGGTTGAGAATGTGGAGAGAGCTACATTCATTGTTACCATTATTAAAGAAGTTGATAAATAATTAAATTTGCATCTGATTTTTCCTTTGAAGAGTACTTTGTTTATGGGTCAGACTATTTCTATCTTTCCAGATGTTGAAAAGGAGACAGTCCAAGAGAAGAATTTTTCTTTCGAAAAAAAACCTATGATTTTGGCCCTAGGTGCATCTTTTTTATTAAGATTTTCCTGCAAATGTTTTCTTAATCTTTCTAGTGTTAAATATATGTTTACTGGCCCTATTCAGCTAGAATCCTTTCTTCAAAATAGAAGTGTTAACTAGCTTCCTGAATGTTTAACCATTTAGTTTTGTAGTCCCTATTAATTAATTATTAATTAAAATTGAGTATTTTCTTAAATAATGTATTTTATTCTCTCCCCCCTATGTTGTCTTTGTATGGATGACTCTATGATTGTGTTCTGGAGATATTTTTGCCTTTAATGCATTTCATTGATGGTTCATTCATTCCTAAGCAATAATATTCTTGTATTGTTACTTAACTGAAAATGAAAATAAAGTATTAAAAATACAAAGAGGGTAGACTAAGGAATACATTCAAAAATATTTCTTCACAGAAAGGTTAGGGGATGCATGGAATGAGGTGAGAACAGTAACACAATTCAGGACAGTATGAGATAAGCACAGAGGATCCGTAATTCTAAAGAAGTGAAGGGGAAGCCAGAGCTCAATTGTAATCTATGGTATTACAAAAGGAAGTAAATTAGGTAGTAGACATGATGGCCCTTTTGGGCATTATCTTCTGTCATATTATATGTTTCTGTATTGACTCCTGTAAAGACAGCAGTGAAAATGAAGTGATTATTTGAGTAGGTTTAGGCCAATCACACCACAACCTAAGGCTCAATGAGTATATATAGCAGATTAAAAAGATACATAGATTGGGCAATAGATAAGTAGATAGACATTAGGTCTTGGTAGACTGTTCTGTTAGAAATGTGAATTTCCTAAATCCTGGCCCTTGCTTCAGATTCAGACAAAAATGGGCTTCAGTGAATTGAAGTCCGATTCAGGGGACAGGTAGGAAAGCTCAGATACATCAACTTGGCAATAAAAACTGAGAGGTATAAGAAACTGGCAGGAGCTTTGTATGTAAGCTGAGGCAGGCCAAGCTCCTTTGTAGTCTAGCAGTGACAACTTAGGGTAATATTAGTGCCTGAAGATAAAGGGGGCCAAGGGCTCAGAACACTTTCTCATCAAAACCTAAAGAGGGGGTGAGCTGCCTAGTCTGAGGAGAGCCATGCACCACTGCACTTCAGCAATGCCACGCAAGGGAGTGCCATGGCACTGAGACACTGTAGCACTAGAAACTCATGTGATGCCAGCAATACTTTCCTCTTATTTTGTGGGTCTCCGAATATTAAATAACAGTTCCTGCACAGAGAAGGGGAAAGAGGATTGGATTTATTCCTATGCCATGCCATCACTGGCAGTCATAAGTACTTTACCACCAAAATAAGTGGGCAAGCAAACTACTTTATTAGGCTAACCACATCATGTAACTAAATATGTGGCATCAAAGGTGGAGCTTCAAAACATAAACTTTTAATGAAGCCTTCTGCCCTTTGTCATCATATGCCAGTTCATCGTTTAAGTGCAGTGATAAAACTTGAAATTTTTTGTACTTTTTAATAGTGATGCCAAAAATCAGTCAGTCTTGCATGACAAGCTCTTAAAACCAAAATACTTAGGGGATGATTTTCAAAGGGTTACGCGTGTAAGATACATGCATACCCCCTGAAAACCTGCCCTAAGCTCCCCCTGCACGCACCGAGCTTATGTTGAATAGCCTCAGCGGCGCGCACAAGCCCCGGGATGCGTGTAAGTCCCGGGGCTTTGCTAGGGGGGCGTGTCGGCGGCGGCGCGATGTTCGGGGGCATTCCAGGGGCGTGGTGCTGGCCCGGGGGCATTCCTGGGGCGTGGCCGAGGCCTCAGGACCAGCCTCCAGGTCGGGTGATGGCTCGCGCGAGTTATGCCTGCCTTGGGCAGGCGTAACTTTTCAAACAAAAGTGGGGGGGTTTAGATAGGGCCGGGGGGTGGGTTAGGTAGGGGAAGGGAGGGGAAGGTGCGGGGAGTGGAAGGAAAGTTCCCTCCAAGGCCACTATGATTTCAGAGCGGCCTCGGAGGGAACAGAGGCAGGCTGCGCGGCTTGGTGCACGCAGGCTACTGAATTTGCGCAGCCTTGCGTGCGCTGACCCCGGATTTTAAAAGATATGGGCGGCTACACGCGTATCTATTAAAATCCGGTGTACTTTTGTTTTTGCTGGTGCAAAATTCACACTAAATTCAGATTCCAGGTTCCAGCAAGTCTAAAAAATTTCTGGAGCAGCCTTAGCAGATCCTGACATTGATGTTTTGTCACAGCTGTCTCAATAGGTCTCCTGATCCGTTGAGATCTGTTGAAGCTGCTCCAGAGATTTTTTTGATAATGTTCATAGAGCAGCTCTGATTTGAGGAGGATTGTTTAGATTATGAATTTAGAAATTAGTCTATGCCAAGGGTAGGCAACTCTGGTTCTGGAGTGCCACAAACAGATCTGGTTTTCAGAACATCCCAATGAATTTGCATTACATATATTTCCATATAACAGAGGTGGTGCAGGTCCCCAGAGGCAGGCAGAGCTTCAGAGTTTCAATGCGTGGATGAGACAATGGTGCAGGGAAGAGGGATTCAGCTTTGTAAGGAACTGGGGAAACTTTTGGGGAAAGGGGAGACTTTTCCGAAAGGATGGGCTCCACCTTAACCTGAGTGGAACCAAGCTGCTGGCACTAACTTTCAAAAAGGAGATAGAGCAGCTTTTAAACTAGAACAAGGGGAAAAGCCGACAGTCACTCAGCAGTGCATGGTTCGAAGAAATGTATCCTTGAAGGATACTAATGAAACAGGAGAGTTAGGGCATCCCAATAGAGAGGTTCCATTACAAGCAAACATAATCCATGTGCCTATATGTAAAAAATCACCGAAACTAATGATTTCCGAATTATCCCTAACAACTGAAAAGCAGGTTGGTAATACAAACAAAAAACACCCTGTATGTATGTATGACAATGCCAGAAGCCTAAGAAGTAAGATGGGAGAGTTAGAGTGTATAGCAGCAAATGATGAGATTGACATAATTGGCATCACAGAGACTTGGTGGAATGAGGATAACCAATGGGACATTGCTATATCAGGGTACAAATTATATCGCAATGATAGGAAGGATCAACTTGGTGGGGGTGTGGCACTTTATGTCCGGGAGGGTATAGAGTCCAACAGGATAAAGATCATACAAGAGACTAAATGCTGCTCAGTAGAATCTATATGGGTAGAAATCCCATGTGTGTTGGGTAAGAGTATACTACCGTCCACCTGGACAAAATGGACAGACAGATGATGAAATGCTTAGAGAAATCAGGGAAACTAACCAATTTGGCAGTGCAATAATAATGGGAGATTTCAATTACCCCAATATTGACTGGGTAAATGTAACATCAGGACTTGCTAGAGACATAAAGTTCCTGGATGTAATAAATGACTGCTTCAGGGAGCAATTGGTTCAGGAACCAACAAGAGAGGGAGCTATTTTAGATTTAATTCTTAGTGGATCGCAGGATTTGGTGAGAGAGGTAACGGTGGTAGGGTCACTTGGCAACAGTGATCATAACATGATCAAATTTAAACTAATAACTGGAAGGAGGACAATAGGTAAATCTGCAGCTCTAACACTAAACTTTCAAAAGGGAAACTTTGATAAAATGAGGAACATAGAAAAAAACTGAAAGGTGCAGCTGCAAAGGTTAAAAGTGTTCAACAGGCATGGACATTGTTTAAAACTACAATCCTAGACATGCAGTCCATATGTATTCCACACATTAAGAAAGGTGGAAGGAAGGCAAAACGATTACCGTCATGGTTAAAAGATGAAGAGAAAGAGGCTATTTTAGCCAAAAAAAAACACCCTTCAAAAATTGGAAGAAGGATCCATCTGAAGAAAATAGGATAAAACATAAGCATTGTCAAGTTAAGTGTAAAACATTGATAAGACAGATGAAGAGAGAATTTGAATTGAAGTTGGCCATAGAGGCAAAAACTCATAATAAACACTTTTTTAAATATATCCGAAGCAAGAAACCTGTGAGGGAGTCAGTTGGACCATTTGATGACAGAGGAGTTAAAGGGGCTCTTAGGGAAGATAAGGCTATTGAAGAAAGACTAAATGAATTCTTTGCTTCCGTGTTTACTAATGAAGATGTTGGGGAGATACCAGTTCCGGAGATAGTTTTCAGGGATGATGAGTCAGACAAATTGAACGAAATCACTGTGAACCTGGAAGATGTAGTAGGCCAGATTGGCAAACTAAAGAGTAGCAAATCACCTGGACCGGATGGTATGCATCCTAGGGTACTGAAGGAACTCAAAAATGAAATTTCTGATCTATTAGTTAAAATTTGTAACCTATCATTAAAATCATCCATTGTACCTGAAGACTGGAGAGTGGCCAATGTAACCCCAATATTTAAAAAAGGCTCCAGGGGCGATCCAGGTAACTATAGACCAGTGAGCCTGATATCAGTGCCGGGAAAAATAATGGAAACTATTCTCAAGATCAAAATCATAGAGCATATAGAAAGACATGGTTTAATGGAACACAGCCAACGTTGATTTACTCAAGGGAAGTCTTGCATAACAAATCTGCTTCATTTTTTTGAAGGGGTTAACAAACATGTGGATAAAGGTGAACCAGTAGATGTGGTGTATTTGGATTTTCAGAAGGCGTTTGACAAAATCCCTCATGAGAGGCTTCTAAGAAAACTAAAAAGTCACGGGATAGTCACGGGATAGGAGGCGATGTCCTTTCATGGATTACAAACTGGTTAAAAGACAGGAAACAGAGAGTAGGATTAAATGGTCAATTTTCCCAGTGGAAAAGGGTAAACAGTGGAGTGCCTCAGGGATCTGTACTTGGACCGGTGCTTTTCAATATATATATATATATATATATATATATATATATATAAATGATCTGGAAAGGAATACGACGAGTGAGATTATCAAATTTGCGGATGATACAAAATTATTCAGAGTAGTTAAATCAAAAGCGGATTGTGATACATTACAGGAGGACCTTGCAAGACTGGAAGATTGGGCATCCAAATGGCAGATGAAATTTAATGTGGCCAAGTGCAAGGTGTTGCATATAGGGAAAAATAACCCTTGCTGTAGTTACATGATGTTAGGTTCCATATCAGGAGCTACCACCCAGGAAAAAGATCTAGGCATCATAGTGGATAATACTTTAAAATCGTCGGCTCAATGTGCTGCAGCAGTCAAAAAAGCAAACAGAATGTTAGGAATTATTAGGAAGGGAATGGTTAATAAAATGGAAAATGTCATAATGCCTCTATATCGCTCCATGGTGAGACCACACCTGGAATACTGTGTACAATTCTGGTCGCCACATCTCAAAAAAGATATAGTTGCGATGGAGAAGGTACAGAGAAGGGCAACCAAAATGATAAAGGGGATGGAACAGCTCCCCTATGAGGAAAGGCTAAACAGATTAGGGCTGTTCAGCTTGGAGAAGAGGCAGCTGAGGTGGGATATGATAGAGGTCGTTAAGATCATGAGAGCACTTAAACGAGTAGATGTGAATCGGTTATTTACATTTTCGAATAATAGAAGGACTAGGGGGCATTCCATGAAGTTAGCAAGTAGCACATTTAAGACTAATCGGAGAAAATTCTTTTTCACTCAACGCACACTAAAGCTCTGGAATTTGTTGCCAGAGGATGTGGTTAGTGCAGTTAGTGTAGCTGGGTTCAAAAAAGGTTTGGATAAGTTCTTGGAGGAGAAGTCCATTAACGGCTATTAATCAAATTTACTTAGGGAATAGCCACTGCTATTAATTGCATCAGTGGCATGGGATCTTCTTAGTGTTTGGGTAATTGCCAGGTTCTTGTGGCCTGGTTTGGCCTCTGTTGGAAACAGGATGTTGGGCTTGATGGACCATTGGTCTGACCCAGCATGGCAATTTCTTATGTTCTTAATATACCTCATGCGTTTTCATTGTGGATATGAAAAATAGATGTATTTGTGGTACTCCTGGAATTGAGTTGTCTACCCTGTTCTACACTTACTGACTCAAGGCTGATAAGTGAGTAATACTGATTTTTCGGGGTAGAGGGTAAATGGGGAGGGGGTCATCTGTCTTTTGCTAGAAGTGAGGAAACTCTAATTGCTATGTCGCTCTAAAGAACTGGGATCTGTATATCCAAAGTTTATCTTTGCTATTAGGATCCTTGTTATATTCATTACTGCTGGTACCCCAAAGGAATATTGTTTGATAAGTTGGAACCATAAATCCATTGTTTGAGATTGTCTTTGTTGAATGCCAGGGACTTGGGTTCAATGAAAATTAGGCTTCCAAAGGAAATGCATGAAGAGAAAAACAAGAATTCTACCAGGGAGAGCATTTAGATGATCTTAGAGGAGAAAAAGGGGGTTTTCCCCTTACATTTCCCAGTCCAATCAGAGCTTTCCATTCCTTAGACCTCTGAGCTCAATCCAATCCAATATTTTATCTGACCATTTTTTGATCCAACATACTTGATGCCTGGATGGAAATCCCATGGCACCAGGACTTTATTTTATGTTCCCTTAGCAGTGCTTAGATATAGTTGACTCCCAATGTGGGGCTTAGAGGCATTTTTAGGTGTATTTTAAATAGCAACAGCCTTTAGCAGCAATTATAGATGCCTTTGAGTGGTGTGTGAACATTTTTGCACACCTGAAAATGTTTTCCCATATTCTTTAATGGAGAAAGATGGCTGCCAAGAGATGAAACATATAGTGGAATGCATAAGACTTTTGTACCAAAGAAGAGAAAAATAGCCCTTCTGAGCTGCATGCAAAGCCACAAAGAGAAAACAAAGGAGGAGCTTGCCTGAAATGTTGCCGAAGACAAGAGGGAACAGTCATATGGATGTTGACCAACCAATCCTCTTTCAATGAATCAATGTGTCCCTGGTGTGAAATTCCACAAATGACCAAAGGAAGCTATGTTGTTCTCATACAGCTTGGTTTGAGAGAAGGTGCAGATATGTACCTGTGTGCCTTGCCTTCACAAAAGCCTATGGTGAGCCATTCCAAAGTGAAGTAGTGTCTGGAATGTCCCTCAGCAAAGCTCTGTGTTCAAAAGCACATTTCCTGACTCCCTGGAGAGTTGCCTGTTTCTAGTTAGCATAAAGGAGAAGATGCCTGGTGTTGCCCCCTGGAATTTCCTAAAGTGGCTAAAGAAAAAATGGAGTTACAATTGCACAGCAAAATGTTCCTTGGACAACAGGTTGGTAAAGTAACCATCTGGATAATATGCAGTGACTGTGGCCTGTGCAATCTTCCTTCAGGCCAGGAGTTGGCATTTGTTAGATGTTGTGGGCTGCACATCCATGAACAGAGTAAGTATTGAGTAGCAAAAGATAACTGCAAAGTCCATATAGGTCTATTGATCCTCAGGCATGGGAAATGCACTGGGGTGGAAGTTGAAGGACATACACTGACCTTACAGTAAGGCTGAGGTGATTATGGAGATATCACAGGAGGCAAAAGAGTCAAGAAAGAGAAACCAGAGTTGCAGAATGGAGGAAGCAAGACCTACCCAAGTGATGAAAAACCTCACTGGTGAAGCTGAAACTGGGAAGGGTTAGGGCCCTAAGTAAAGATATCAGGCACTGGAGAAAAGTTGATAGTTAAGACAAATGTTAGGGCACTGACAGCCATTCCTATCAAACTGGGGAGTATTAGTGTGGCTACTTGCTTAAAGAAATCTATCCAGTGTCCCTTGAATGCCAAGGCTCCCTCCAACACTATGGTAGTGCTAATGAGTGGAGTGCCAGCGGTTCTGTCTATATTTATTTATTTATGCTATTTTTATTTACTGTTGCTATACATGGGACTTATGGAAACAACTCATGGGACTTATGGAAAGACTCATAATTTCAGATGGTTAATATTTACATTCCCAATAAGTGGTATAATTCTGGTCCCATTCAGTCAACCATGTACTTAGCAGATCCTCCCCCAATTTCTGCTTCGCAGGAGACCAATGTTGTTACCATTCTCAGGAAACTCCCGTCTTCCTAATGTTACAGCAAACACTGTAGAGGGGATTAGCAACTTTCCACCTATGAGAACCCTTCTGGATTTTTCTACCCCAGGGATAAACCCTAGAAGGAAGGGCTGATATCCTTCCTAAGGAGGACTCTGCCAATGAGAATGACCACAGCAACCCTGGGGATGATAAGATTATTGTCAACATTTTTAATGAGAAAGCCTTGAGTGATATCTAGGATAAATCATAGTGAGTGATTCCCAAGAAAACCTCTGGAGTAAGGAACTTAACAAAAATCAGCAAGGCTGAGAGGTTGGTCGGACACCGTGTTCAAACGGTATGGGGAAAGAAGTACTTATATGTGCCTACATGGTTAATGTTGTGGAGATTAAGATGGATGACTGAGTAAAGGAGAGAGCCAATGCCATGTTGAGAAAGGACCCTAAATATAGAGAGCCGTTGATGATGTGATACACAAGTGGAGCTATGGAAGGAATTTATAGTGTATTTTGTGGAATATAATCATCTTACCAGAGGAAGAAAGATACTCTGTGAATGTTCCTTCTGATGTTGGGGAGCCTTTGCAGAAATGAGATCCAGAGCTCTATGACTGAGTGTTTTCAGCCAGATCTATTTTGCATCATCTGCTCAAATATTTGTATTTACCAGAGTGGTGTCAGAAATGACCTAATGTTTTTTCACTTTAGACTTTGAGGACTACTTGCTTCATTGGACTGATGGTTTTGATCTAAGAGTTGCCAGTTGAGCTTATGCCTGTAACAGTACATGGCCTTTTTTCTTTCCAGGTTTTGTTGCTTGCCTGTGGATAAAATGTACTTGCATAGTCATTTTCAGGATTGGACATGCTTACGTATCTAGCAAGGACTTATGCCTGTTTATAGGAACAAGGTCCAGAGATAGTATTCTGAATTGCTATTGCATTGAAGTTTCACTCATATGAAAGACTTTCAGTATCATTCCAAATGTGGAAATGTAATTCTGCATTTTGTGATTTTCTATTAAGATTAAAAATGGAAAAAGGTGTCAGCTTATGTTTATAATAATAAATGTGATTCGGCTCCCTAGAGAAGTCATTAAACAGTTAATATCCATGGTTTTCTGTTGTCTATGTCTTTTGTGTATTGCAGGAGTGTCCAGCAGAAGTGAAGACTGAGGAAGACTCCTTAAACAAGTAATTTGGTTGTATTTCCAAACATGGTGTACAAGTAGACAGATGGTAGGAGGTATAATGTGATCGCTGACCTTATGTATGAGCAGATTGTTTTCATTAATAAAACTGAATTCAGTAACTTGTATTTTCTATGAAGATACTCAAAGAATAAAGTGGTAGATGCTGTGTGATTTTTGTATTTTTTTAGGTGCCTAGTCATGGGCATTGATGGAGCTGATCTTACAAATAGTTACCTTCATAAGGAGAAATAAATGTTATCCTCTTAAGGAGGAAGGAGTGCATCTTGGTATTGATGTTCTCATATTAGTTCACTAGAGGTCTCTAATATAGAATATGTATGTGTATCAGTGGTTTCCTTCTGGTGAGAAGATGGTATCCAGTAAAAAGAAGAGATATATGTCTTGTATTCAAGGTGTTCCTCATGATAGTTTGCCTTGTCAGATGCCTAACAAAAAATATGCATTGTTTTGCTGTCCTTTGTAGATTATCTACCACACAATGTCCATTTTTTGTAGCTAAAATAATTGTCTACTTTAATAGGTAGTATTGAAATAAAATGCATCAGGGCATGATTTTCAGGGGTCCAAAAAAGGTTCAGGCCCTGGTAGGTGTAGCCCTGATTCAAATTTGGAGACTACAGTTGTATTTTGATTTTCACATGACCTCTACCATTATTCTTTGTGGATAGGTGGTTCTATAGCACAGGATAATATTTGATTTTCTATGCCTTTAAGTGAATGTGTTGGGAGAACTAATCTCTAAAGAAGGTATAACCATGTATATGAGTCTGAGTGTAGGGAGAGTCAAGGGAGAGGAATTGAGAGTCTAGAGGTGGAATCCAAGGAAGCAGGACCTGTTCAGAATGGATGCAACTAGCTGCCAGAACAATTTCCTGCCAGGAATTATCCTACACTGAAGAACTCAGGGCTCACAAGAGTAATACTGTACCTGGTTTATCAGGGGGTCAAATTAGATGTTTTTTTTCTTGTGTTTTCCTATGCTGCTATCAGGAATTGGGGTCTGTGTATCCAGCTTGTTATGCTGATTACTGCTGGTACCCCAGAAGAGTAAATAAAGTTTAATAAGCTGGAACCATAAAGCTATTGTTTGAAACTCCTTTTTTTAAATCCTAGGGTTATAGGTCAGTGAAGATCAGGCATCCAAAGGAAATGCATAAGAAGAAGGTCAAGAGTTCCACTGGGAAGGGGGGGGGGGGGGGGGGGGTAGATGATCATAGAGGGGAAAAGAGATTTGTTTCTTTGTTTTATCTTGTCCAGCCAGAGGTCTCCCATTCCTTAGACCTCAACCCTGGTCCAATCCAAGATCTTACTTATACATTTTTTGAACCACAGACTTGATGCCTGGATGGAAATCCTATGCTGCCAGGATGTTTCTTTCATGTACCCTTAGCTGGGGTTACAATTGTAAAACAAAAAGAAAGGAAACTTGAAAAAAATATTTGTAAAGTTTGAATATCAAACGGTAACAGTGACTTAACCTGATGAGCAGGTGGGATCCAGGCAGAAATTAGGGTGATGGTATAGCTGCCTTTCTGAAAGTCATGTGTTTGACTGAGGGATGATCAGTGAGTTAGCCACCAAGGTTGTTAAGGAGGACCCTGATGTTATAGAAAAAAAACAGAGGCAGACAATTTCAGCCTCAGTATGCAAGAGAAACCAGTCTGATCAGAAATGGATGCCTGGCACCAGATCTAAAAGTATCACATCTATTGTTTGCTTATATTTCTTTATATGTATAATAGACAAATCATTTGGGGTAAGGAAGGGTCTTGGGAACCTCTACTCTGTAAGGGCAGATTAACAGGTGCCATCAACTATTGGTTAGTGTAGATGACAAAAATATAAACAGGGTACAGTGACAATTTAAATACTGGATCTGGGACAGTAAGAGCTATGTCATTTGCTTAGAATAACAGCAGCTGCAGGGAAATTTCTCCACTTTTATCCTCCCATCTGCAGTTAGCACAGTTCATGTGGCCAAACTCCATCCTTTGAAGGTCTTTGTAGCAGCCGATAATTGTACAAGCAGACAAATGAAAAGCTAAATATTCTGCTAATCATTCAGACTCAGTTGCTCTTCTAACAGAGAAAATTTTAGAAGTGATTGCTATAGATTTGCCACTATTTAAGGGGGGAGAGCATGAAGGATTTCAGTGTCTGACTAAACCCCTATACATTGGAATTCCATAAATGTATAGCACAATGTAAATAGTGACTAGAATCTCACGATACTGAAAATGTGCTGGTACCTTACCAGGTTTTTCAATGGGGCTTGTTGTTTCTAACAATTGACTTTGAATATAGGGGACTTTTTTCTGTTTTCATTGTGTAGACAGAGATATCAAGGCTCTTATAGGCTTCTGCAAATTGATTTATGCTCATTTCAGTCACCAAGCAAAGCACACCAGTAGTTCCTGAAAATACAAGAAGCACACAGGTTACCTCCACACAAATTTATCCAGGATATGGGTACTAGGTAGAACTGAACATTTTATATTCCAGTGACTACTGATTAAAACCCACATTTGTGAGGCAATGTACTGATTCAGAAACATATATCATTCCTCCACAATGGACTCTTCTTGAACATCTCAGCAGAATTTGTCATCAATTTGAAGATATCAAAAGAGAAATTAATGCAAACACAGTTATGGTCAAGTCATAATTTTGATTTAAAAAAAAGCTTGAAATTTAATTTGAACCACATCTTTGATGGTTTGATTAACTACAGAACAATGTTGACAACACAAAACTCACTGCAAAGAATTCAAACACATCCAAAGGATGATAAAAAAAAAAAAAAGTCAGAGATGACCAATTCATGTGGTCTTCATGTGAACTGGAAAGACAAGGCACCTTATTTCAGAGGTAAATATTTTCATGGCTGCAGAACACACACCCAAAGAGCCTTGTGATGTTCAGACTACTTTTTCCTCCCCTGATACTTCAGGATCACAGACCTCTTCATCATAAGAACATAAGAACATAAGAAAATGCCATACTGGGTCAGACCAAGGGTCCATCAAGCCCAGCATCCTGTTTCCAACAGTGGCCAATCCAGGCCATAAGAACCTGGCAAGTTCCTCACCATTATGGAGTCACTTAGAAGATGTAACAGTGCCTTCTTCAGTTCCTTCTGATTTAGCCTCAGAATAGGTAGCTATGGGGACAAATCTGGCAGAGTGCACTTATGCCTTGAACTCTGATGCTTTTTGCTACTGAAATCCAAGAAAACTGCCTGGCCTGCTCTCGTGTAGCTTGTAATGAAGCATGTGAATTGATTTCCAATTGTTAGCAACATTTATTACAAATAAAATATCTTATCACCAGAAAATTCAAAGTGTCTGACTTCCCTTATAATTGACTTTGCATTCTTTCAACTTTAAACATGATGTTGGTGATGGCATAACACAAACTGCCTGGATTTTTTAATTGGGAAATGATAATCAGTGACACATCTGAGATCATAGAAACAAAATATGAGGGCAGATGAGGACCTCAGGAGCATCCATTCTGTTTAAATGACTTTTTTTTTGCATTCCGTAGACCCCAGATGATCTCATACTTTCCTTCACTTTTAATGGCTAGGGTACTTCTTTGGTTACTACTACTACTACTACTTACTTTTTAGCTCTGCTAGATGCATGTAATGCTATGTTTATCTCATCCTTTCCTAAACGCTACTACTCTTATTGCTTCCATCACTTCCTCTGGAAAGCCACACCCTCTCTATGAAATATCTCCTGATGTTATTCCTTAGCCTATCCCTTGGAGGTTCTTATCATGACCTCTTGTTCTAGAGCATTTTATCCACAAGAAAAAGAGTTCTTTCTTTTGAATTATTTATATCTTTGAGATATTCAGATCTTCCTATATCTCACACCTCCCTCCTCTTCTTTCCTCTACCACAGTGCTTCTCAACCCAGTCCTCAGGACACACCTAGCCAGTCAGGTGTTCAGGATATCCACAATGAATATGCATGAGATAGATTTGAATAAAATACATTAACATTCTTATAACATGCAAGCGCCTCCAGGCTTGGAATTAGCCCAATCACTCCTCAGAGTTCAGAGCTCTTATTATCAATACTGGTGTTGTTTTTTGTTTGTTTTACAAGCCAGAGTGAGAAGACAATTTCAATAGATTTTGACATCGCGAAACTCATGCTGTTTACATGGATAACAAACTCCTAGGAAGATAATAACCCTCCTAACCACGTCATTTACTTTTATATACTTCAAAATTATTACCCTCTGAAGGATCACTTCACCTATTACATAGACTTCAGTGGAACAGAGACTTTTAAATACTATAAAGCTATAAATAAGACAGAAGAAGCAAACCTTTCTCTGGGGAAAGGAAGTTCTGCAACAAAAGGTCATGATATGAGATTCAGGCGTAACATCAGATAGAGTGTTGGATGTATGCAACAGCCTTCCTGTGGAGGTGGTGGAGGAAGGACAGTAACAGAATTCATGGAGGAAAGAGACTCGCACAGAGCATCAAATTACAAAGGAGTGAAAGGGAAACCAGAGATCAGCCGTGGGGGGTCCAGGGCACTGCAAAAGGAAATAAATTGGGTAGAATAAATGGGCCTACTGGTCCTCATGTGCCATCTCATTCTATGTTGCTGTCACCTCCTAAAAATGTCCGAATGATCTGACTCATGAGTTGTTCAATATATGGTGAGGTATGATTTCAATTAGAGATGTGAATCGTGTCCTCGATCGTCTTAACGATCGATTTCGGCTGGGAGGGGGAGGGAATAGTATCGTCGCCGTTTGGGTGTTTAGAGTATCGTGAAAATCGTTAAAATCGTGAACCGGCACACTAAAACCCACCCCGACCCTTTAAATTAAATCCCCCACCCTCCCGAACCCCCCCCCCCCAAATGCCTTAAATTACCTGGGGGTCCAGCAGCGGTCCGTAGCTAAATCGGGGGAAGGGGGAGGGCAGGAAAACCGGCACACTAAAACACCCTAAAACCCACCCCCGACCCTTTAAATTAAATCCCCCACCCTCCCGAACCCCCCCCCCCCAAATGCCTTAAATTACCTGGGGGTCCAGCGGCGGTCCGTAGCTAAATCGGGGGAAAGGGGAGGGCAGGAAAACCGGCACACTAAAACCCCCTAAAACCCACCCCCGACCCTTTAAATTAAATCCCCCACCCTCCCGAACCCCCCCCCCAAATGCCTTAAATTACCTGGGGGTCCAGCGGCGGTCCGGAACGGTCTCCTGCAATTGAATCATGTTGTCTTCAGCCGGCGCCATTCTGCGCCGTCATTTTGCAAAATGGCGGCGGCCATAGACCAACACGATTCGACTGCAGGAGGTCGTTCCGGACCCCTGCTGGACTTTTGGCAAGTCTTGTGGGGGTCAGGAGGCCCCCCCAAGCTGGCCAAAAGTCCCTGGGGGTCCAGTGGGGGTCCGGGAGCGATTTCCTGCCGCGAATTGTTTTCCGTACGGAAAATGGCGCCGGCAGGAGATCGACTGCAGGAGGTCGTTCAGCGGGGGTTCCGGACCCTGGACGATATTTTAAATCGTCAAAAAACGATTCACATCCCTAATTTCAATGCCTTAGGTTACTGGCTAATGGAACTCCCTTATAGAGTAAAGGATAGCACCTTATTGAGCAATAGTAAAATAAGAATACTTGCAGAAAATTAGAGACTTGGAGGTGATTCCATGGGGTTTCTGGAAGCAATAGTCACAATAATGTGTATTTTTCAGGATGAGTTTAATAATGATTTTAATAATGCACACATTTCTCAGGCACACAGACTGAGTATTTGGGTGATTCAGTAATAATCTCTCTTGTGAACTGATTACTGCTCCTATTCTCACTACCTGAGGGACAACTGAGTTCTTGCTCCATGGATGGCAGCATTTCCTCACCTTTTGATTGGCACAGTATTCAGAAGGCTTTGTGCAGGCTGTGTGGCTCAATGGAATATTGTTTTGTTTCTCCCAGACCCCAGTAACAGTGAATGGAAGTGCTGGCAGTCCTGCCAGTCCAATGAGTCCCTTTCAAAGGCCCTTTTCACCGCCCTCAAGGTACACACCACCAGCCTCACTCAGTTCCAGCATTGCCATCACCCAGCACAGCAGACTGATGGGTAAGTACTTTGGCAAACACCTCCCGCATTTTATCATGTTGTCAAAAGAGAATTTTAGAATGCTTGGCACAACTGTAAAACAAAATTGCTCTCTGTTTTTGCATCTTAGGGAAACAAATAAACATGACAATGTAATATTTTATTGGGTCCAGCCTAGTGCGTATATCATGACATGTTTCGTTTATTTCTCTGTTACATTTTAAAGAGCTTTTTAGCTAGAAACTTGTGCTCAGTGGGAGGAGGGCCTTAGAATTATCCCACCAACTTGGTACTCCTTCATGGTCAAAGATGTCCCATAATCTCTGCATCAGAAAAGTTCCCATCTCCTTCCCAGGCTTCTGTGATTCAATTAGAGGTTTAGTATTGTGAAAAAGAACCCCATAGGTTAAATTGTAATGCTTTATTTGTTGTACTTCATTTATTTATTTATTTATTTATTTATTTACAATAAAGCCTTTACATTTTGCACACGTACTTAAGGCATAGCCAAGGACACTGACGTTTTGTACGGAATTTCCCTTAAAATTGCAGAATTTTTTTTTTACAAAATCTTTCTGGAAATTTTGCAAAGTTTTCTTTTCAGACCTTAGACATTTATAGTGATGAGGATTTTACAGACCTACATAGCTTACCCAATAAAAATTCCTATTATCTCTTCTGGAACACTGCTAATCTAGGAAAACCTTTTCATAAATATTGCAGAACATTTCCATGGTTTTTGTGGAAAGTCAGTGGAGATTTTTTTCCCCCTTCTTTGGTTTTCTGCTTCATTATTGTACGCATAGCTATCAGTTTACCTTACAAAACAACTACCATATAATTTTGACTTTGACTGAGAAATCACAACAAAGTTCTGTCTCACTCTCACTGCTGTTTTCCCTCCTGGTCATTTGAGCTAGCCCAGCTGGGGCCGCCTCCCCCCTCCCCACCGCTTCTGGGGACAGATCAGCAGGACCTTTCTCCCTCCCTGCCAGTTGTGCCAGTCCAGAGGAGAGGGCTCTCCCTGCCTTCCTGCTGCCCCTGGGTATAACCTGTGCCACTGCCGCTGCTCCTCACAGCAGCCTCTTTCTCCTCTATTGCTGCTGCTGTGAAGGTTAGACCCAGATTAGAAAGGAGCCACCATAGCAGGGGCCTGCCACATGCAACTAGGCTGCATCCCCGCTAAAGGGAGGAAAAGAGAAAAAGAGGGGCTGGAGGGAGGGTGAGAGAGAGAAAAGGGAGGAAAGAAAAGGAATGGGGGAAAAAGAGACTGGAGAAAGGAAAGGTAATGAAAGGCAAAAATAAATATCCAATTAAACAAACAAATAAATAAGTAAAAGAAAAGGCAAAAGAGAAAACCTAGCAAAAAAAATTAGAAATACATGTTTCCCTGGCTTTTAAATAATTTAACTGGCACGTAAGCTTTCTAAGTATTTTTTTCATCCCAGTGCCTTTCTTCCTCCCCTCCCTTTGCTGCCCTCACCCACCTCACATGCCTCAAACAACCCTGGCATCAGAGGCAAGAGGGAGGCAGCAGCTGGTCAGAGCAGAGGTTGTAGAGATTTGGTAGAAAAACTTGTTGGAAGAAAGGGATGAGTTACTGGGGGATAGGAGGGGGGAATGGAAGACTGAAGGATAGAAAATGGAGGAAGCAATGAAAGATTGGAGGGAAGAGACATTAGGAGGATGGAGGAAAGGGAAAGGCTATGGTCTGAGAGGGGTGTGATATAAAAGCAGGAAAGGAGACAGAAGAAAGAAAATGGGAGGAAGAACACATGAAAAGTATAAAGGGAATAAACTGAAATGTCTACATGAAAAAAAGTGAACAAACATGAAAAGAATTATCCACATATAAGAAAGGTTGAAAAAAATATTTTATTTTGTTAAATGAAAAAATATAATCTACTAAATAATGTTTTTGCAAATCTGGCACAAAATTGCCACAAACTTTTGTAACCCTTGCTGCAGATTCTTGTCCTGTGTTGCAGCAGGAATCTGGGGCCGTGACCTTAGTGATCAGAGTCATCTGGGAGCCCCCAAGCCCTTAGGAGCCGATACAATACAGTGCGCTCAGCCGAGCACACTGTTAACTCGCAGTTGGATGCGGGTTGTAGAGGCACTAACATCCCCCTCCACAACGCGCATCCAATGAGGAGTGAATCTAATAGTGCTCATCACATGCAAATGCAGCTATTCACCCCTATGCAAACAAAAAAATGTGCATCTAGGACTCACCTTTAGCAATCAGGAGCGGGCGTTAATAGCTGAGCGCTCCTTAAACCAGTACAGAAAAGCAGAAAAAACTCTTTTTTGTACTGTCTCCTACTTAATATCGTTGCGATATTAAGGATGAGGAAAAACTGAAGCAATTTAACAAAAAAATAAGTAAATAAAAAAGCACCAGCGTCGGTTTTCCTAACCGACGGACGGCCGACACACTCAGGCTGTCCTTAGCAAGGAGGCGCTAGGGGTGCGCACGCTGAATCCACTGAGGACCAATCCCTTTGGCGCACCACTGATAACCCCTTATTCTTGGAGTGAATTCTGTTTACCACTGCACTTGGTTGCCTCTCATCAACTACTTTCTAACCCAGTCAGTCACATCAGGGTCCATGGTGCTCAATTTGTTTTTAAGTTGCATATGTGGAACCGTATCAAAGGCCTTGCTGAAATCCAAGTACACTACATCTAGCACTCTCCCTTAATTTCTCTGATCATCCAGTCAAAGAAACCGATTAGATTCATTTCACAATGCTATCTTGGAGACTATAATACACTGAATTTCAGAAATTGCACTGTCCTCTGTTTTAGCAGTGATTCCATTGATTTACTCATCACAGAGATCCATCTAAACAACCTATAGTTCCCAAACTCTTGCTTACTTCCACTTTTGTGAAGAGACACCATATTTGCTTGTCTCGAGATCTTTTGGAACCACACCTGATTCTAAATAAACATTGAAAAGGACAAAGAATAGAGATGCCAGAACTTCCTTAAATTCCCATAATATTTGGATGTCTCCCACCCAGCTGCATTGCTTTACTTACCTTTATTTTACCAGCTCTCACAAACACAGTTTTATGAAAATTGTTTAAGGACTACTTCACTGCTATTCCTATATGTGGCAGTTTTCTATAGTCTTAGTGCAAGCCCTTCCTCAGTGAACACTGAACAGAAATATTTGTTAAGCAATTCCTCTCTTTCCTCATCAATCTCCACATATTCCACCCCTTCACCTTTGATTTCCACTTTTGCACATAAGAACATAAGAAATTGCCATGCTGGGTCAGACCAACGGTCCATCAAGCCCAGCATCCTGTTTCCACCAGAGGTCAAACCAGGCCACAAGAACCTGGCAAGTACCCAAGCACTAAGAAGATCCCATGCCACTGATGCAATTAGTAGCAGTGGCTATTCCCTAAGTAAATTTCATTAATAGCCGTTAATGGACTTCTCTTCCAAGAATGTATCCAAACCTTTTTTGAACCCAGCTACACTAACCGCACTAACCACATCCTCTGGCAACAAATTCCAGAGCTTTATTGTGCGTTGAGTGAAAAAGAATTTTCTCCGATTAGTCTTAAATGTGCTACTTGCTAACTTCATGGAATGCCCCCTAGTCCTTCTATTATTCGAAAGTGTAAATAACCGATTCACATCTACTCGTTCAAGACCTCTCATGATCCTAAAGACCTCTATCACATCCCCCCTCAGCCGTCTCTTCTCCAAGCTGAACAGCCTAACCACTTCAGCCTTTCCTCATAGGGGAGCTGTTCCATCCCCTTTATCATTTTGGTTGCCGTTCTCTGTACCTTCTCCATCGCAACTATATCTTTTTTTAGATGAGGCTACCAGAATTGTATACAGTATTCCAGGTGCGGTCTCACCATGGAGCAATATAGAGGCATTATGACATTTTCCGTTTTATTAACCATTCCCTTCCTATTAATTCCTAACATTCTGTTTGCTTTTTTGACTGCTGCAGTACACTTAGCCGACATTTTTAAAGTGTTATCCACTATGATGCCTAGATCTTTTTCCTGGGTGGTAGCTCCTAATATGGAACCTAACATCGTGTAACTACAGCAAGGGTTATTGTTCCCTATATGCAACACCTTGCACTTGTCCACATTAAATTTCATCTGCCATTTGGATACCCAATCTTCCAGTCTTGCAAGGTCTTCCTGTAATGTATCACAATCCGCTTGTGATTTAACTACTCTGATTTAACTACGTCTTCCTTTCACTAGCATATCTAAAAAAAAAGTCCTATCCCCCTGTTTTAATGTATTACCTATTTTTTCTTCCATTTGCACCTTCACTCTCCTGACTACTTTTCTGGATTATTTATTTATTATTTATTTCAAATCATTTATAGACCGCACACTCCAGAGATCATGGCTTCTCTAGGCTTTTACAGATTATTGTTGGCCTATCTTTCTGCGACCTCTTGTAAGTTATGAATGTTAACTTTTTTCCCCTTACCTTTTCAGTCACTTCTTTAGAAAACCGGGTGACTTCTTGTTCCTCTTACATAACAGGTTTGTTTCCCTTATAAGATCTCCTTTTTGTTTTGCCCATTGATCTTCTGCTTCCCTTAGATTATCTCATTCATTTAATGAATCGATGAGGTGCTACCCCATCTTAACAAAGTTAGTTTCTCTGAAGTCCAGGACCCTCACCTTTAAATGAACCACCTCCACCTGTGTTTTAATACTGAGCCACACTATCCATTTACCCCCAGCTATGACGTCAGAAACCTTCTCCACATTTATAAACGCCGCCTCACATGTCAGTCCATTTGCCAGGTGCCGAAACAGTTCTTTCTGCAGACATTCCAGGATCTCCCTGCTTGTAAATGATACTGCAGCTGGGAAGTCCCAATCAATTGAAATCACCTAGCAATAGCACCTTCCCCTTCCCTTTAATAGAAACTTGGTGAATATCTACAGTTGAATCTCTATCCATTTCTTCTGGTCCGTGTATTACATCAGTATAAATGAATGTTCCATTCCCTCTTTTCATCTTAATCCACAATGCCTCCTCTTTACCTTGTAAACACTTAATCTCTGTTGCTTTAATATTATTTTTTTAGGGTTTTTTTAGATTGTAAGCCCTCTGGGCATAGGAAAATCCCTGCAGTATCTGAATATAATCTGTTATGAAATATCATGAAAGGCAGAATATTAATTAAAATAAAATTATCTATAGTGCCTCTCCTCCTCCCTTTCTTTCTACCCTGTCCTTTCTGAATAGATTATAGACTGGTATACCTATGTCCCAGTCATGTTTCTCTATATACTGTGTCTCTGTAACCTCCACTATGTCCAAGTCTGCCTCTTTCAGGAAATAAGGAAAGTAAAAGGTCAAGCGGAAGAAAGGATTGCCAAAGAAGTAAAGTGTGGTGCCAAAAAATCTTTCTGATATATCAGAGAAAGAAGGTAGGCAGAAGTGGTATAGTGAAATTGAAAGGTGACAAGGAGCATTGTGTGGAGAGAGACGAAGAAATGGCAGAATTATTAAACAAATACTTCAGTTCGGTGTTCCCTAAAGAAGACCCTGGAGAAGGACCACTGCTGGTTGATAAGACCATAGATGGGTGTTAGAGTAGATGAAACTCCATTTACAGAACAGAATGTAAGGGAAAACCTAACAAACTGAAAGTGGACAAATCCCACTTAAAAATAAAATGAAATTATTAAATCATGAAGGGAGCAAGCAAATTTCATTTGCAAAATCAGATCCTTCATGAGGTCAGACACCTCAATCAACAGTGCATATTTATGTGTGGAACAATATACCAAGTTCCTGGCGATGACATATCGTAGCACACCTACAGAAGCTTCAGCAAACCAAAGATGTGCAAAATAAAGAAAACATGTTTGGATCCATTATATGGAAGGCAAATAGCTGAAAGAAGAACACAGACGAATATATTTTCTAATGCCACTGTAGGAAAATGAAGATACGTTGCTATAGTAACAAACGGCAGACTAGAGTTACTCATACCACAAAACTCAAATCATGTGTGATGTGCTGTTGGGTCATATATCTTGTTCCACTAGATGGATGTGTGAAAGTCTTGCCACTGATTGTACTGCTACTGTTCAAACAACCCTCTCCTGCTTTCTGGACTCTTGGAGTTTTGGCATGGTTGCTGGTAGGCTATCCTAAAAAGTAACAAAACCACATGAGAGAAGAATAAGAATTTGTGAAGGTGGAGATACCCTCATCAATGAGCAAATAGTATTACGCTTATAATTGTGTTTCTAAAACAATCACTTGCACATGGGAAACCACACTGTTGTGTTGTTAAAGTGAAAGTATATACTGTGCTCCAAATTATAATCACTGGGTTCTCCACCCTTCCATCTCACCAGACCACCTCCTTAAGAACAATAAATTATTATACTAATTCTTTCTTCAAAAAACTTGAAAAACTTGGAAAAAAGACACTTATCATTAATTTTTCCGCATACGGCACTGGTATTATGCCCATGTATAACCCAACATAGTGCCTGTTTCGTTGCCTTCCTCAGAGGCCTTACTCGTTATACATTTATTACTTTCTTGTGTATTTGCAGAACATTTTCTCCTGTTGCTACTCAGTGGCCATAGCATTTTTTTTGAAAGGATCCCCTAGGCTATCCTAGGCATCTTCCACTTTCTCTGTGAGGAAGTATTTCTTCTGAGGCTACTTCCCACCAAGTTTACATTTTAGCTGCTTGTTGTTTAATTCTTCTTGTTTGATTTTTGTCTTTTTAATGTTACTCTTTCTTCAATTGTTTCTCTCTTTTTATGTCTCCACACATCTGCTTTTTTCTCTTTGCTCTTCCCTGCCTCTGTCTACTTCTTCCCCATCTCCACTGCTGGATTGTGAGTTGTTGGCAGACCTTCCCCCACTAAAAATATCATGAGTACAGTAGATCTTGTGTATTTTCATCTGTAACAGCATTCCAAAAGCTGAGATGCCAACAGCGTGCTTCTACAACATCCAAATTCAGGGTTTCATTCTGTCCATTTTCAACAATCTGTTTAAAATCTTAAGAAGCTGGGATATTTTTATTCCCTAATGACTGGTTTGTCCATTCCTGCTCTCCATCAGTGTCAAGACATGAAACTTTACAGTTCCAGCAAATTCAGAGTAGAACTGTGTGGGCAGCGTCATACCTGCTATTGAAGCCATGCAGAGGTAATTAGAATTGTTGAGTGAATTCTGCTACTGGAAGGAACAGTGAGGGCAGGATTCAGAAAAATCTTTATGCATGTGTCAAATAAAAACCTCGAATGCAGAGTAATCGCAGATGATATTGTGTCTTCTAAGGCAATGTCATGTGAACTTAAAGCATTGCACTGTAACTTGATGCAAATCATTTTAGCTAAAGACATCATCATACATAATGAGCATTAGAACTTTTATTTTTCATATCAGCTGCTTGTTCTTAATTTGGTTAGTGAATAATTAATCAACAGTTAGTATTGAGTATCATGATAAGGAGTAAATATATCTACTGTACTGGAAAACAAATAGCATTTCCAAATTGCAGAGCTATTTATATGTCCTTTTTTAAAATCAGAAAGAATATTCAGTCATCAGATATGAGGGGTGGCTAAACTGTCAGACAGCTATAAAGCTGAGCAATAGGGTAATGCTACACCATTTGCTGCACTGTGGTGGGAAGCAACACATCAATTTGGAATTTCTTTCACTTCCAGACATCCCCAGAGGTAAAATGGTAAAAGTAATTGACATGCAGAAAATATTCTTGTTTTATTTCAAAATGTTGGTCTTCTTATTTCAGTATAATCAGTTCCAAAGTATGTAATAAACTTTTTGATTCCAAACTGTTAAGTTTAACATATCCCCCTGATCGGGCAGGGAGATTTCAGATTTATTATTAAGAGTGCTAATATGAGAAAACCAGTGTGCAAAGCAATCCGATAATAAAGGATGTTGAGCAAAGTATTGTATGAAAGTTGGAAATATGATTGTATGAGTTCTCCCTGCCTAACCAAGTCTCTGTTACTGCATAGTACAGTATGTGTATAATATATATATATACATTCGTGTGTGGTTTAGTGTATGAAATGGATGAATCTGATCACATCGCTTTGAATGTCACGTTTTCTCTGCAGAATCTACTGAGTCATATTTGCAGCATGCTCAGTCTCTTGGCAACAGCACCAGCAGTACAGTACCCATCTACAGATCATCTGAAGAAGAAAAGAGAGTCACAGTCATTAAAGCACCACATTATTCTGGAATCGGCCCGGTTGATGAATCTGGAATCCCAACAGCCATTAGAACGGTATGAAACAGTTCCCCTTTCTTACAGAATCGTTGTGGTGGTTATTCTTTGTAACGATTTTTTAATCATTCTGCTCTTATAACGTGCGTTATAATAGTATGAGTAATCCAAGTCTTCATGAAAGGAATGCACTATCCTGTTAGAAGAAGGGGCCGTTGCCGAAATACAGTTCCGCAAATTAATATTCTCAGTTGTATCTTGAAACATTAGCATCTAGGTTATTTTTATTTTCCCTAAAAGATTTTCTACTCTTTCTATTCTTTAGTAAAAAAGAGTTAAAGAGTATTCCACATTAGTAGGAAAGATCTGGTTTTATTTCAAATTGTTACTTTCACTGGAGTGAAAGTAACAATTCCCCTAGTTCCTTGTAGAGAGGTGTTGACATTAAAAGAACAGAAACTTTGGAAGCCATGCCAGAAAGCTTAGCAGTGTTCTACTTTACATCAAGCTGAGCAATCTAAGAGCTGTTTTTCAGTGCACTGCTGCATCCAGACATACCCATTGTGCTGTACGTGAGTGCAGAGATTTCAGTTATAGAAAGCCAGAGCCAAAATGACAGCAAAGGACATTTGGAACTATGATAGAAATAAACAAATCAGAGCATCCTATGTGGAAAAAGAAAATGCATTTGCCAAAACAGAGTGCAATTTAGAGCACTTTAGGGTTGTAAAATGAAATGTGTCAACCAACTGGCATTATGCTCCAAAAGAAATTAGGCTGCCTCCCATGTCTGTTAGTGCTGTGCATTTCCACACAGTAGAGTCAGCTGGAGGAATTATTCCAAACTTCTCACCCTTTAGACCTGGAATACTGTAGATGTTTTACTTGTCTGATTATTTACTTACAGAGAGATGCATTGCATGCATGGCACAATTTTTTGTCTAGGAAATTGCAGAGCATGAATGAAATTTGGGAGTACAATTCGACTCACAATTTAAATTTATCCTGCAAATGTAAGCAATTTTAGTGAAAGGTTATTTTAAGCTGCAGCAGCTCTGTCCCTTGAAATCTCTTATTGAACCTGAAGATTTTAGAACTATTGGCCAAGCTTTTATTAGAACAACAATAGACTAGTCTACCTCTCTATATATCGGTTTGCCAAAGACACGTTTACGTGCATTGCAAAATTCTGCAGCAAGGCTGATAGCAAAGGTTCCTAATTTTGAGCATGTTACCCCAATATTGCAGACGTTACATTGGTTACCAGTAATTCAGAGAATGAACTTTAAAATCTGGTTGTTAATAATGAAATCAATTAGTGAAAATTCTCCCAGTTTTTTAACAAGGCTAGTAAGGAAATATGTTCCTACACCTCTCAATGTCCTCTCAATGTTTACTAGAGGTGCTTCATGTTCATGAAACATATTTGCAGGAAGTCCTTAATTGAATTATTTCATTAGTTGCCCTAAATTATGCAATGCCTTACTTAAAAGAACTCAGGGTCTGACCTTGGGGGGTCTTCCTTAAAAAACTAAAAGCTGTTCTGTTTGAAGAAACATTTTTAATTCAGTAACTATTGTTTTATATTTTTATGATATTTTAAATGAGGTTTTATAGTGATATTGATTTACTGTATTGCTTTGTTTCCTCCAACATGTTTGAACTCTGCTTGGCATAATTCATTATAGGCTGATAATAAATACTGTATTAAATAACAAAAGTAAAGTGCTCACCACTGTTAGTGAGTGCTTCCTTTCCTGAGCTGCTAGATCTGTCATGATGAAAACTCCATGAAAAGCGTAGCCCCTCGGTCATGAGAATCTGAGCCAGACTCGCCATGAAGACCTGTGGCAACGGTTTTAGCAGCCTAGGACCTCACCTCTGCTTGTCTGCTTTTCCTTTGGCCTCGCCTTTGGAACATAGCACAGTTTGAACATCAGGCGGCAGGTTGCCTCAGCATGTTGGATGTCACTGGTGAGGGGTGGCACAATAAAATATTATATAGTGGTTTTTCCAAGTAATAAATCAAGATAATTTCCCCCTTGTAACTATGACATTTAAGCTATCTATGAATAGAATATATGTGGGTTCAGTGACCATCAAAAAAGTTTTTCAATTACGGGGTAATTTTCAGTAGCCTTTGTAGAGCTAAAGTATGCAGATAAAAAGTGCCTGCAGACTTTAGCCTGAATTTTCAAAACGGTATGTATACATTCGTTATGAAAATTTGTGGTTTATGCCAGGTTCACATGAGAGCACATGCATGGAATTTACATCTGTTTGGGATCCTACATATAAATCCCACTCCTGTCCCAGCTCTGACCCCCCAGAATGACTATTTAGTATGAATGTAAATCCCACTCCTGTCCTGGCTCCCACCCCCCAGAATGACTATTTAGTATGAATGTAAATCCCACTCCTGTCCCAGCTCCCACCCCCCAGAATGACTATTTAGTATGAATGTAAATCCCACTCCTGTCCCGGCTCCCACCCCCCAGAATGACTATTTAGTATGAATGTAAATCCCACTCCTGTCCCGGCTCCCACCCCCCAGAATGACTATTTAGTATGAATGTAAATCCCACTCCTGTCCTGGCTCCCACCCCCCAGAATGACTATTTAGTATAAATGTAAATCCCACTCCTGTCCCGGCTCCCACCCCCCAGAATGACTATTTAGTATGAATGTAAATCCCACTCCTGTCCTGGCTCCCACCCCCCAGAATGACTATTTAGTATGAATGTAAATCCCACTCCTGTCCTGGCTCCCACCCCCCAGAATGACTATTTAGTATGAATGTAAATCCCACTTCTGTCCTGGCTCCCACCCCCCAGAATGACTATTTAGTATGAATGTAAATCCAACTCCTGTCCTGGCTCCCACCCCCCAGAATGACTATTTAGTATGAATGTAAATCCCACTCCTGTCCTGGCTCCCACCCCCTAGAATGACTATTTAGTATGAATGTAAATCCCACTCCTGTCCCGGCTCCCACCCCCCAGAATGACTATTTAGTATGAATGTAAATCCCACTCCTGTCCTGGCTCCCACCCCCCAGAATGACTATTTAGTATGAATGTAAATCCCACTTCTGTCCTGGCTCCCACCCCCCAGAATGACTATTTAGTATGAATGTAAATCCCACTCCTGTCCCGGCTCCCACCCCCCAGAATGACTATTTAGTATGAATGTAAATCCCACTCCTGTCCTGGCTCCCACCCCCCATAATGACTATTTAGTATGAATGTAAATCCCACTCCTGTCCCGGCTCCCACCCCCCAGAATGACTATTTAGTATGAATGTAAATCCCACTCCTGTCCTGGCTCCCACCCCCCAGAATGACTATTTAGTATGAATGTAAATCCCACTCCTGTCCCAGCTCCCACCCCCCCAGAATGACTATTTAGTATGAATGTAAATCCCACTCCTGTCCCAGCTCCCACCCCCCCAGAATGACTATTTAGTATGAATGTAAATCCCACTCCTGTCCCAGCTCTGACCCCCCCAGAATGACTATTTAGTATGAATGTAAATCCCACTCCTGTCCCAGCTCTGACCCCCCAGAATGACTATTTAGTATGAATGTAAATCCCATTCCTGTCCCGGCTCTGACCCCCCCAGAATGACTATTTAGTATGAATGTAAATCCCAATCCTGACCCACTTCCACCCCCCAGAATGCCTGTTTAGTATGAATGTAAATCCCAATCCTGACCCACTTCCACCCCCCAGAATGCCTGTTTAGTATGAATGTAAATCCCAATCCTGACCCACTTCCACCCCCCAGAATGCCTGTTTAGTATGAATGTAAATCCCAATCCTGACCCACTTCCACCCCCCAGAATGCCTGTTTAGTATGAATGTAAATCCCAATCCTGACCCACTTCCATCCCCCAGAATGCCTGTTTAGTATGAATGTAAATCCCAATCCTGACCCACTTCCATCCCCCAGAATGCCTGTTTAGTATGAATGTAAATCCCAATCCTGACCCACTTCCATCCCCCAGAATGCCTGTTTAGTATGCACATAAAAATAATGCAAAATCATGTTTCACCAGGGCAATTTTCAAAGAGCCATTTACATGCATAATATTGAGTTTTATGCACATAAGAACCTTTAAATTACTCACTAAGGGCCTCATTTTCTGAACTATCGCAGGCCTGCGATACTTTAGAAGTTGAGGGGCGGGAGGCCGAAACGGGGGGCAGGGGGCCGAATCGGGGTGCAGGCCTGCGCTAGCCGGCAGCGATCCCACCGTCGCAGTGCGATCGCTGCCGGTTTTGTACCCAATTGTTGTGCTCCGGGTGTGGATCCTTGGGCCGACCGGCAATATGGGACGGTCGGAAGGCAGACACACTCAGTGCGGGATGGATCTTCACCTGGAAACCCGTGACCCCACCAGAGGAGCTGTTAGGGCCCGGGTCGCTAGGACTTAGGTGGCTTCGCCCTGGAAGTCCGAGGTCCCCCCAGGAGGAGCCCGTAGGGACCCGGACCGCTGGGACTTAGGAGAGTCACAGGCGTGAAGGGAAACCGAGGGCGGACAGAAGTCTGGACTGGTAGCTGAAGACAGGAACGAGGAGGTGTACCGGAGTCTGGGGATGCAGCAAGTAGTGGATCCAAGAAGCGAGCCAGAGTCGAGGCAGGCAGTGAACAGGCAGAGACGTGAAACAAAACCAGGATTAAGGCAGGCAGCAGGCAGGCAGAATCGTGAGACAAACCAGGATCAAGGCAGGCAGCAGGCAGGCGGAATCGTGAGACAAACCAGGATCAAGAAACGCAGGATAGCAGCAACTAACTCTCTCCAAGGAGTGACCACGTTGCAAGGCAAAGCAAAGAAGAAAGCTGCGGGTTTAAATCCCCCTCCGGGTCTGACGTCAGAAGGAGGGCGGATCGGCACATCCGGGTGCTGGGAGCTCAAAAGGACAGCCCTCGCGCGCGCGCATTCCCCCGCAGGGGGCGGAGCTATCCTCGGGCTTGCCGGCGTCCCCACGAGGAGGACGCCGCTGCCATGCGGCCAGGCCGGCCCGGAATCGCGCGGCTCGCGGCGCAGGGAGGAGACCCGTGGGGAAGGTAAGAGCCCTGGTCGCTGTGTAAGCGACTGGGGTCGCAACTCCCAATAGCGCCAGTATAGGAGGTGTAGCTATTGGGAGCGAAATAGGCAGCGAAAAGGCACCTACCTTTTCGCTGTCTGCGGCGTCGGCGCACAGTTGTCCCGCGGTGACGCCCCGACTCCTCCTCTTCCGGGGCCGACTCCGCCCCCATCCTGGTATCACACATGATAAGGGATTTTTCGCGTGCGAGCGGCCTGGAAAATGAGGCCCTAAATAATTTAAAGTAAACTCCCAAGATATGTTATATCAAATATTTGCAATACTTTTGCATGGAAATGCAGTGAACTGAAAAAAAAAAATCACCTAACCAAAAATAGTAATAAACATTACAGTGTCAGAGGCTGGTTCTGTTCTGCTGTGCATTCCTGCACCAAAATGGAGCACATCACATGAGCCAGCCATGCCTTGCCCAGATGCAGCGGTAATATATACAGAAAAGGAGAACATTGTGTAGGAGTGTGCCTGATTGTGTAGGAGTGTGCCCGCTTATGCCCATTTCTGTAAGCTTAAATATATTTGCCCTTGTACCAAAACATTTCTGTAAAATGCTGATTGCATCGGCATGGGAGATAGATTGTGAATAAATATACCTGCAATACAAACACATATGTAATCTTATGCTCACAGTATATCTCACCAGTAACAAATAGAGATGTGAATCGGAACCGGAATCGATTCGGATTCCAGTTCCGATTCACATGTGGGTTTTTTTGCATCGGGCCCGATCGCGGTTTTGTTTATCGGCTGCGCCCGTTGTGTGCCGTTTTTCCCGCCCTCCCCCAAAACGATAAGGGAACCCCCACGATCAATATCGTGGGGTTTTCCTATCGTTTTGGGGGAGCCCCCGATTTCTGATGATTTTGAAAATACCGACGATATTTTCAATCGTCCGAAGCCCAATTCACATCCCTAGTAACAAAACAAAAGTCCTGTATATATGTGGCTGGTATAACCATAGAGTCGGGCAGCATTATAAGCCCACAGTCAGGGAGGCACACATACCTTATGTGGCAGAAATAGCAAGAGTGACCTGCTGTCTGTCAAAAACTCTGTTAGCTGCTGTGACAAGTAACCATCTGTTCCCTGCAAATACATTATTACAGAGAAACCAATCGTGCATAGTGACTGCAGGGTCCATCTAATCTGATCATACCTATTGCAAGGCTCAGCCTGCCAGATATCAGGTATTACCCTTATATCCTCTCATCCAGCCCTTATGATCATTCCTTTCTTTCTTGAATTCTTGTACTGTTTTGGCCACTGGCTGATGTGAATATTTTCCTATTTTACTCTTAAATCTAACCATTTTGAATTGCAAATAAAGTTTTCTTGTTCTATAACTCCTTTTCCACTGAAAAATGCTTGCTTGTTAAATTTATATCACTGAGATATTTAAATTTCTCTATTTCATTCCTTCCCTCAACAGGATATACTTAATTAGGATTTTAAGCCTCATTTCATTGGCTTATAGTGTACATAGAATAGCTCTCTTCTAGACTGCCTATAATCTATAATTATCCTTTTGGAGATATATTCTCCAGAACTAGATACTATACACCTTATGAGGTCTCACTATAAAGGTGGTATTACTTCTTTTTTCTGCTGGTTATACCTCTCTCTATGCACCCTGTCTGGTGCCACTATCTCATCACACTGTTTTGCTATCTTGACATCATTAGATATAATCACCTCAATATCCCTCTCCACTTTGATATACATCAGTGGCTCACATACATCAGAAGTAGGCAAAGTACAGACCACAGGAGCTTTCAGTCTGCACTATGGTGATGAGTTGGGCCTAAGCCATGGCAGCAAAGGCAGGCGTTGCATAACTAAACGTTTGTCACTTCCGCCTGGACATGACTTCATCAAGCAAAGTATTGGACCTCCTGGGTGATCCCTTCCCAGTTCTCAGACTTCCCAGTGGGACAACCACGATACCCTCATTAGCCTGCCATGGCCAGTGTGGCCACCTTGTTCCAGATCTTAGTGTCATCTGCAAAAAGGCAAAACTCTCCTACCAACCCCTCTGCAATATCACTTATAAAATTGAATAGAATTGGATGCACAACTTGTCCCTGAGGCACTCCACTGATAACCCTTCTTTTCTTGGAGTGAGCTCCATTTACCACTATTCTCTATTTCATATCATTCAACTCATCTCTAATCTAGGTTTCCATCTTGTCTTATCCCCTTTCAGGTCTCACTAGTGAAGCTCAATTTTCCATATCCCCCTTTTATATTTGTATTTCTGTCTTCTGCCTGGGGATTATATAATGCTTGACCTTTAAACCTACTGGCAATCCATGGACATCCCACAGATTTGGCATGAGTTACTGCAGCAACCTGCTATGGTACCATTGACTTTAGAGGGGGCTGATTGCAGGTTGGCAAGGAAGTCCCCCTAAAGTCTGCATATGTCATAGATTGCCAGAAAGTTTAAAGGAAATATAATATTTTAGCACAAACTCCAAAAGTCTCCATATCTATAATCAGCCTGTGTGCTTCCAAAGTAACACTGTACCTCTGACAAGTTAGACTTAGGCACGTGCTGTCTTCCTAACTAAGATAGCTGTCTGACCTCTGTGGTGAGAATATTAATGGAATCACTGCTAAAACAGTGGATAATGCAGTTTCTGGAATCCAATAGATTACAAGATCCAAGGCAGCATGGTTTTACTAGAGGTAGGTCTTTTCAGACAAATCTGATCAAGTTGTTTGATTGGGTGACCAGGAAGTTGGTCCAAGGGAGAGAAGTAGATGTAGTGTACTTGAATTTCAATAAGGCTTTTGATGTAGTTCCACACAGCTGACATAAATAAACTGAATGGACTCTTAAGTGACTGACTGGGATAGAAACTGGTTGTGTGGGATGCAACAACAAGTAGTCATAAATGGAGTTCTCTGCAAGGAGAGGGGCGTTACTAGTGGTGTGCTGCATACAGTGGAAGCAGTGCATACAAATATACCTCATGCATATTCATTGTGGATATCCTGAAAACCAAACCTGTTTGTGACAGTCCAGGACTGGAGTTGTCTACCCCTGGTCTAGAGTCTCGCAGCTAAAAAATGCAGAATCATGCATTTGTGCTGCAAAAACCCAAGGAATTGGTAAAGTATACAGGATAAAGTACTTCTAAGCATGAAAGAAGAGCGAGATCTTGGGGTGATTGTATATGATGATATTAAGGATGCCAAATGGGTGGATCAGGCAATGGCAAAAGCCAGAAAAATACACAAGGCGAGGATTGGCTAAAAGAAAAAAAGAGGTAATATTGCCCCTGTACTAGTCCCTAGTGAGATCTCATTTGGAATTCTGTGTACAATTCTGGAGACTAGGCCTCCAAAAGATATAAACAATATGGTAGTCAATCCAGATTGTTGCTACTAGTATGGTAAGTGGCCTTCGTTGTAAAGCATATGGGAACAGATGTAAAGATCTAAACATGTAAACCCTAAAAAAAAGATGGGATGGGAAGATATGGTATCAATGCACGGGAGGCAAGCCTCTTTCAATAAAAAGGAAGCTCTAGAATGAGGGTCATATTATGAGAGTATATATTTATATATTTGTAGGTTTTTTATACTGCCTATAAAAATGTCTAAGCAGTTTTCAATTACAATATCCATAAAACCAAAATAAATAATCAAAAAATAGAACATCATAAGACAATATAAAACAAAATTAAAATAATAAAATCACATTAAACCAATAAGACTAACAATTAATGACCTCTTTATATACAACTTGGCAGGCACTTAATCACGCATTATATAATATATAATTAAATGTTGAAGGCTTGTTGAAATAGATGTGCCTTTAACAGCTTCCTGAACTTCAATAGAGAAGTTAGACTTAGGAGGTAGACTCGGCTGTAATTTAAGGAAATATTTCTTTACAGACAGGGTGGCAGATGCATGGAACAGCCTCCAAGTGGAGGCGCTGGAGACAAGGACAGTATCTGAATTCATTAAAGCATGGAATAAACACAGAGAGAGTGGTAGGGATTTTATAGTTGAGTAGTTGATGTGGATGGGCAGACATAGTCTTTTTCTTCCATCATGTTTCTGTGTTTCTAGATACTGACTGCCACATCCCACATCCCATTCAACAGCATGCTGTCTCTTCCTCACTGCTATCGCAGACTGTTTCTTCTTCTTAGTCAGAGGCTTTCAACCTTGCCTGGCAGCCATAGGATGTAAACATCTAAAGGACACATTCTTATTAAAGAAAGCTTCACATAGAAACAAATCTTCACTTTTGTCTCAGCTACATATAGACCATATAGTGAGACAAATATATTTAAAGGAAATATTTTTATAACATGGAGTAAAGAGACAGATACCCGCTACCACTACCAAGTCATTCAAACCAAAGCATAAACACTTTCGCTGAATAACTGGGAGGCTGCTGCTGCCTTTATCTAAAGTAAGCAGGCGTGTCTCTGTATCATCGTCAGGTGCCATCTTAGGCAGATTTCTTGAGTCAGCACTGCACGGGTAGTCGCTCACGGTTATTGCACCTACAGCTGCTGCTTTAAGACCCAGAGCCCCATAGTCTTTTCCTTAAAACAAGGAAGGAATTGGTACAATCTGTTGCCCTTCTCGAGTGGGCAGGTAAGAGAGAAATACCAATGGAGAAGCTTTGGAAGACACCTCGTTTTGCAAGAAGACGTTTTTTCCTAAAAGAGACAGAGAGAGAAATGAAGAAAAGAGCTAGGAAGAGTTATTCTGCTGTTCTAAGAGAAGGGACAGGGAGGAGAAAGAATGAGTTTATTCCTAGAGAACAGAGAAAGATCACAAGAAGGATTCTGACCTCTCATACTATAGTGAGAGGAGGGATATTATCCACAGCATCACAGTCATTAGGTATGTAAACCTCTTTTTCTATAAACTCCCAGAAATAGGTAAGAGGCCAACTTTGGATGCTTCCCAGTTTGAGGAAAACCCTGTATATAGCTCTGGATCAGGATTCTTCCATGAGGCGGGGCAGAGGGAGACAGAGAAAGGCTTTAAGAACTAAGGGGATCCCTACTCAGTATTTTGATAAAAGCATCCACATATCATGTGTTGTTTTCCAGCAAAATTAATTTTACTGGCAATAAATGAAGCAGTCCCGCAATATAAATAGGAAATAAAGCAGTTCAGAAATACTAATGTCAGCTGTTTGAGCAGGCTGAGTAGAACGGTAAGGCTGAGACCCTCTGCTGGCTCTCCTCAAGGCACCAACAACTCTAGCAGCCCCACTGGAAACAAGAAAATCCCATTCTTCCTCTCAGAAGTACGTCTTGTATACCTCGATATTGGATGTAGTCAGGACCATTCTCTATCCACAAGCCCTGGGGTCAGAACCTACCTGAATTATGCTCCTCACAAAGCCAGGAGAGAGAACCTCTCTCGTGGTTGGTCAAAAGAGGCAGCTGTCATTAATCTCCTTGCAGCCCTCGAGAGTGCATTCCCTTGGCTGCCTTTCCCTTGCTCCCTGAAATGTGTCTTTCCAGAGACTCACAGAGTCATCGATATGACCTCTGACTAATAACCAACCCTTTGGGGGATACATCCAGTGATTCCCAGTGCTAGAAGTTTCCTCTCTCCGACCTATGGAAAAGCCGAGTCAGATGTACATGTGATTTAGTGATACAAAGATACAGCTGTGCCTGGGGAGAACTCAAATATGCAGTAGTGGATAAGCTCAGTTGAACACTTTCTTTAGGAGAAGCATTTTTGCAGTTACCAGTGGTAATGCTTATCTGGGATAAGGGGCCCAATCTTAACATATTTTATGAATGTCCAGGAGACAGTAATCTATTAGACTTGACTGAGTGCGTAGGAGTCAAATGGAAATCTCTCAGCTCAAGTAAGAGACTGTTCTATGTTTATTCTGAAATGGAAGAAATGTTTGTGACTCTGGCAGTCATTGCCTTTAGCAGTTCTGACATTATGTAATGCATTTAGAAGAAAGGAGCTGAAAGCCATACAATTGCTCATTGAACGGATCTCTAAATAACTTGTAAATACTTTGGCTGGCGTAAAGCCTTTCTGTTAATCATTATTTCCTAGCAAAGAGACCTCATGGGAACAAAATTCCGCTGTGTGGCTGTGCATTATTCCGGGGAAATCTAAAATGCCTTCCGCCTGTTTTTACCAGCAGGGCCTTGAGGTATAGCGTTTCCCCTCGCCCCCATCCTGCGAGAAAGAGTTCTGGCACCCCTTCTTGAGAGGATGGAGAAGGGGGGGGGGGGGTTATACTGCTGTTGCCACTGTACCTGAAATTACTACCGGGCGGCAAACGATGTTTTAATCCATGCTCCTAGTTCCATTCTAGGGGATGGATATTAGAAGAAAAGTAAAACAAAACATTGTGTGTATTTCTCTTTTCCCACTCTGATACTGCTGCTATCTTTCCCTCTCCTCCTGGGAGGGCATCACATGCCACTGCTGGCACTGTGTGTGACAAGCCGGAAAAGTGAGCGACTCTAACAGCAAAAGAAAACTGAAGCTTACAGATTTGGACCTTAATTCCTATAGACCTCTCATAAGAATGTAAGAAGTGCCATGTTGGGACAGACCAAGATGGATCAAGCCCAGCATCCTGTCTCTGACAGAGGCCAAACCAGGTCACAGAGAGCCGGCGCATCCCAAATAGTTGATCTGTTTCATTCCCAGGGATAAGCACTGGCTTTTCCAAGTCTACCTGTCTAATAATTGTTTATGGGCTTTTCCTTTAGGAACCTGTCCAACCCTCTTTGGAACCCCATTATATTTATTGCCTTAACCACATACGCCTCTGATAATAGATCCCAATCATTTTAAATCTGCTGGTTGCTAGTTTCCCCTAGTCCTAGTGTTGTTTTGAAAGAGTAAATAATCATTCCCCATTTATCCATTCCACCCCACTCATGATTTTATAAATCTCAATCATATCCCCTCTCAGTCGTCTGTTCTCCAAGCTAAAGACCCTTACCTGTTTAGCCTTTCACCTTAAGGAAGCTTTTCCATCTCCTTTACCATTTTTATCACCCTTCTTTGGGCCTTTTCTATGTCCACAATGTCCTATTTGAGTTTGGACTTAGCAGACTAAATGGCGCCATTTGCATATCCAGCAGAGGTGAGTGACTGCAACTTATCTCGCTAACTTTTTATCTGAATCAAATCAAAAGCAGAAAGACTGCTCTCTCGCTGTGTGTGAAGTATTTTTGAAATAAATTACTACAGGAATTTTCTTTATATCACTTCCATTTTTAATTCATATACCTACACCCTGTGGATCTATTTGTTTTCAGAATTATTGAAAAAACTTGAAAAAAACATTTTTAGGAAGAGTAGAAGGTTTCATATACAGTGTAGGTGTCCCCACACCAATATATTATTGGTTATAATCACTAACCTCCTACCACCTCCAACAACAATTTTTTTAAAAAAATTTTTGTTGCAATGTATTAGCAATAAAGTCCTGACAATTACAATGACATCCGTGGTATTGTAAATGTTAATCTATTGGCGGAAAAGGGTAAATGTAATCTTCAAAGATGGTATTAAATTTAAAGCGGGCACCTTGCGACTTCCTAATCTGTTGGTTTCTTTGATTAGTAAAATTAAATCCCGACACAAACACGTTCGTGTTTCAGACGTACGTCTTTCTTCAGGGGAGTCTCACGTTGGAAATTTCCAACTTTGCAGGATTCTTGCCTCGCTAAAGAATTTTACTTCACATCGGATAGCCGTAATTACTTCCTTTTCACCGCGTCATCCTGTTGTTCACCGCTCCATACCAACGGACGGATACCGTGAAAATCAAACTGATCCCATTTAAATATCCAACCTGGGTACACCGGGATACCAATCCTAAGCCTCAAAGATTGCAGGAACCTATCGGCACTCTGGCCATTAAATGAACTCCTACCAAGTTCACCTGTGTTGGTAATTGCCACTTGCTTCGCATTAAGGGGCGTATCTTTGATGACATCACGGATTAGGTTGGACCTGACAGGAAACTACTTCTAACTTCCTCCATAGGATACACGGACCTGATAGAGACTGTGCAGCACTGAACGTCCACCGTTGTTGTATGCGGCCACAATGTTAACTATGAAGCACTACGGGAGCTTTAAAGATTTATAACACATGCTGTGCAAAGACAGCCATATTGCTGGACTACAGTAGAATGTTTAAATTTAGCTCATCATTCATACATTTAGGGGTAGATTTTATAATTTTGCGCGAGTGCGTACTTTTGTTCGCACACCAGGTGCAAACAAAAGTACGCTGGATTTTATAAGATACGAGCTTAGCCCCGCGTATCTTATAAAATCCGGGATCGGCGCGCAAGGGGGTGCACATTTGTGCAACCTGCACGCACCGAGCCTGGCGCGCGCTGCCTGTTCCCTCCGAGGCCGCTCCAAAATCGGAGCGGCCTTGGAGGGAACTTTCTTTCCACCCCCCCCCCCCCGCACCTTCCCCTCCCTTCCCCTACCTAACCCACCCCCCCGACCCTATCTAAACCCCCCTACCTTTTGTTGGCAGATTTACGCCTGCTTTCAGCAGGCGTAAATCTGCGCGCGCCAGCGGGCTGCTGGTGCGCCATCACCCGACCCGGGGGCTGGTCCGGAAGCCTCAACCATGCCCCCCCCGGTCCCACCCCGAACCACCCCCTGTCCCCAGACACGCCCCGGACATGCCCCCTCCCCGCCCCTTTTAAGAAGCCCCGGGACTTACGCACGTCCCGGGGCTGTGCGCGCGCCGGCGGCCTATGCAAAATAGGCGCGCAGGCGCGCAAGGGCCCTGCGCGCATAAATCTGGCCGGATTTACGCGCGCAGGGCATTTAAAATCCGGCCCTTAGGGTGTATATCCAGATGATAGCGTGTATATCCAGAAAGCCTTTCGATAATTGAGCATAGCACCTATGTCACCACCCCGGGAAGGATAGTTAATTTGCTCTAAAACAGTCCATTTTAATTCTGTGATGGTGTGATGGTGTGACCCTTATCTTTAAGATGCTGGGCCATGGGAGCAGTCATTTTGGCCGTGTTAAATCTCGATTTATGTTTGCCCAATCTGACTCTGATTGGATGTGTCGTCTGGCCTATATAGATCTTTGGACACGGGCATACGATCGCATAGATAACATTGTTTGAATTGCAATCCGTGTTGGATCTTCTCCAAACTTTGTATTTTGAAATGGGGTCTTCCCATAATACTCCAGTCAGTGTCTGGGCACACCAGCTACAATGGCCACACAGCTGATGGCCTATAACTGTTTCCACTGTTGATGGTGTATTTAGTTGAGCATGTACTGTCTTGTCTCTAATGTTCCTGCCACGAGCCATGGCAAACATTGGGAGCGCTTTAAAAACATCATGAAGAGAAAGAACATGCCAATGACTAGGGATGTGAATCATTTTTGAACGATTAAAATTATCATCAGATAATTTTAAAATTGTCCTAAATCGTCAGAGTGCACGATACAATACAAATGCCCCCGATTTATCGTCCTAAATCGTTAAATAGGGCACGGGAATTATTTGGGGGAGGGCAGGAAAACCGGCACACCAAAACAACACCTAAACCCACCCCGACCCTTTAAAACCAATTCCTTACCCTCCCCCACCCTCCCGAACCCCCCCAAAATGTTAAATTACCTGGTGGTCCAATGGGGGGGGGGTCCCGGCGCGATCTCCCGCTCTCGGGCCATCGGCGCCATTTTGGTTGCCACTAATTAAAATGGCGCAGATGGCCCGATAAAAAAAAAACCCACCCGACCCTTTAAATCGACCCCCCCTTAGCCTCCCCCACCCTCCCGACCCCCCCAAAACCTTTTAACATTACCTGGTGGTCCAGGGGGGCCTCGGGGGATGATTTCCCGTTCCCAGGCATCAGCTGCGCTAAAAAAAAATGGTGCCGATGCCCCTTTGCCCTTACCATGTGACAGGGTATCCGTGCCATTGGTCGGCCCCTGTCACATGGTAGGAGCACTGGTTGGCCGGCGCCATCTTTAAAGATGGCGCCGGCCATCCAGTGCTCCTACCATGTGACAGGGGCCGACCAATGACACGGGGGAACGGGAAATCATCCCCCGAGGCCCCCCTGGACCACCAGGTAATGTTTAAAGGTTTTGGGGGGGTCGGGAGGGTGGGGGAGGCTAAGGGGGGGTCGATTTAAAGGGTCGGGTGGATTTTTTTTTTTATTGGGCCATCGGCGCCATTTTAATTAGTGGCAGCCAAAATGGCGCCGATGGCCCGAGAGCGGGAGATCGCGCCGGGACCCCCCCCCCCCATTGGACCACCAGGTAATCTTTACTCATCAGCCCCTATTATAGAGTATAGTATAATAGGGGCTGATGAGTAAAGATGGCCGGCGCCATCTTTAAAGATGGCGCCGGCCATCCAGTGCTCCTACCATGTGACGGGGGGGGGAGGCTAAGGGGGGTTGATTTAAAGGGTCGGGTGGGGGTTTTTTTAGCGGCGCAGGCCTCCCTAAAAAAAAAAATTAGCCATGTGAATTGGAATCGGAAACGATTCCAATTCACATATCTTAACGATCAGATTTCCCCTCCCCCCCCAGCCGAACCTGATCGTTAAGACGATCTGGCACATGATTCACATCTCTACCAATGACATTTAATGGCCGCAATGATAGTTCCAACTGCAGTGGATTGTCGTAATACACATGTCAATCGGGCCTCTTCTTTTTTTGGTTTGTACTGTAGTAATGCCTGTCGGTCACTGAATTTGGCTCTCCTGTGTGCCCGGGTAATGGCTTTCTGTGGATATCCTCTTTCACGGAATCTGCCTGCTAAGATGTTTGCTTGAACTTCAAAACCTTCCTCAGTAGAGCATATACATCTTGCTCTGAAATATTGGCTCACTGAGAGACCCATCTTAAAACTATAAGCGTGAAGGCTTGAAAATCTTAATAAATTGTTGCGGTCTGTGGATTTACGATGAATTGTGGTCTGAAACTGGCCGTCCTGTATACAAATTGCCACATCCAAGAAGGTCATATAGTGTTTGGAGACATGTGATGTAAATTCAAGATTAGGATCTACAGAATTGATCCATTCTAGAAATTGTTGCAACTGAATGTCCGTCCCTTCCCATATAAAGAAGATGTAATCAATGAAGCGGTATCAACACTTAATATCTTTCCACCATTGAGATGTATTTATGTGAACCTTTTCAAAATGAGCAACATATAAATTGGCCACAGCCAGTGCTAGCGGAGAACCCATGGGAATACCATGGATTTGATGATAACAATCCTGCCGAACCAAAAGAAATTATTGAATAATACAATTTCTACCAGTTCCAACTGAAAACTGGTTTTGATTCTTTGAGATGTGCTTTGCTGTGTCAAAATATCTTCCACTATCCTCAATGCGCTGGTCTGTGGGATGTTGGTGTATAATGAACTGATGTCCATGGTTATCATGCTCATGGTTTCCCAGTTAACCTCTAATGTCTCCAAACATCTCAAAAAGTGGGCCATGTCTTTTATGTATGAGGGAACTTGCTGAACATAAGATTGCAAAAAAATGTCTATAAAAGTGGCCACTGGTTCTAGTACTGAGCCATTTTGTGACACAATTGGCTTTATAGGTGGTGATACTAAATTTTTATGGATCTTCGTTACTGAATAAATGGCTGGTCTTCTAGGATGTGCCACTGTTAGATAGTCCTTTTCCTTTTGGGTTAGACTAAATTCACTCTGCACCACTGCCTCTATTTTGTACATCAATGTCTTTGTAGGGTCATCTGGCGTTAACTGATAATATCTGGTATCATGTAAATGAGACAATAATTTGTCTACATATGTCTCCCTATCCTGGATTACCACAGCGCCCCCCCTTGTCTGTGGGTTTAATGATGATTTGTGTAGAGCTGAACAGACTGTCTAGTGCTTCTATTTGCTCACGTGGAAGATTTTGTGGCCATTTCACTACTCTGGATTCATAATGAGATAAATCCTTCAATACTAATTCATGAAAGGCCAGTATGTGAGGATCTACTGGGCCTGGAGGTAACCAGTTGGACTTGGGCCTCACCACTGACATGTCAATATTGCCGTCTTGTTTATCTGAAAAATATAATTTCAGATTTAACTTGCGAATAAATCGCTGGATGAAGATACGGCTTTCAAATGCTGAATGTTTAGTGGTAGGAATATAGGAAAGTCCTTGATTTAACACTGCTAACTGTGATTCATTCAAGGGGTAGAGGATAAGTTTACTACAGCTGTAGATCCTTTATCCTGTGCCTCAACTCTCCCTTGTCAGGCTGTCTGTCATTTTTTCTGTTGTCTCGTTTGGCGAAACGCTACCTGTATGCACATTCTTAAACATATCAGCTGTGCGCCCAGGTCTGGCGCGATGTCAGTGTGCTTTGTTTTACAGCACATAGACTTGGGGTGCCTAAATTTTGTGCACATAAATTTTGTGCACTTAAATTTTTTCAGCGCAAATTGACTGGATGTACATCTTCGGTCGCCTGTTAAGCATACTGATGAACTAATGGTGCCAGTGACCAAGAAACCTAAGCACCTTTCTCTCTGTGTTGCCTATCATATTCGGACATCTCAGCCGGGAGTGCCCTCTATCATGTGTCAGCACTGCTTAGAGGCTTCCTCTGATTTTGCTAAGCCTGGTCCTTCCCAGAATGATGATGGCCTGATTAAGGACATGTCCGGAGGAATGCCTGGCCTTGGAACTCCCTTGACTGGTTCCTCCGCAGGGGATGGCAGCGCAGTGGGTCTTCCACAAATGCCTTCTGGTTTTGGCATGACTCCTTCTGCCTTTTCTTGGGTAGAATTTTTTCAAGGATTGCAATCTTTTCTTCAGGTACAGTCCTCAGCCCTGCCCAATCCTGTCAGGTCAGATCATCAAGCAATGGCCCCTCCCTCTTCTGGGTACTATGTTTAAGCACTGAAGCATACCTCAGTTAGTTGTGGGTATTCCCGACAGGAATCCAGATGGCACTGATGATGAGGCAGATGCTGACTCTCTGGAAGATGGGGAAATTCCTCCGGGACAGGAATTGTATAGGACTATGTTGCGATTCTTTGATAGAGATGACCTGCCTGCTCTGATTTCCCAGACTTTGAAGAAGCTGGGAGTGCCTGGGACAGATTCCATGTCTGAGCCAAAGAAAAATCCCATTTTGCTTTCCTTGAATAAAGCCTTTTGTTTTTTCCCTGTTATGGAAGCCATTCAAGAATTGATTGATCTTGAATGGGACACTCTGGAGAGAAATTTCAAAGGGGTCAGACATTATAAGGCCTGTACCTCCTCTAGTGGTAAGAGAGTGTCTGCATTTTCCAAAAGTTTTCCACTTGTCTATACCGACTCCAAGTGGACAACTATCCCCATGGAGGGAGGAGAAGCTTCGAAGGATGTACATGATAGGAAAATTGAGGCCATCCTTAAGCAAGTATTTGAAGTAGTGGTAATGACATTGCAGATAGCTTCCTGTTGTGCCCTGGTTGCTCACTCTCTCTCAGGAGGTTGATGATTCTGGAATGAATTCCAGAGCAGTTATGGAACCCACCACTGCCTTTTTAGCAGATGTGGGCTGCAATTTGGTCCATACCTCGGCTAGAGGATTGGCTTCGGTAATAGCAGCCAGGCATGAGCTATGGCTGTGAAACTGGTTGGCCAACACAACCTCCAAAGCTAATCTTACAAAATTGCCTTTTGTTTGGGAGTAAGTTGGAGAAACTGGCCAATAAGTGGGGCGAATCCCCGGTTCCTCAGTTGCCAGAGAATAAGAAGCTGTTGCAGCACCCCATTGGTATGAGGGGTCATCTCAGGGGTTCCAAGCAGTTTTGTCCTTACAGAGGGTTGACCTTTTAGAGGACTTGGCCTTTTGGCAGGTCTCAGTCCTTTTGTCCCAGACAGTCCAAGCGAGGCGCGGGTGCGGGTAGTGGATCCTCCCGAGACTCACACAGAAGGTTTGCCGACCTACCCTCAGGAACAAGAGATAAGGGGATGTCTCCCTCTCTTTTATCAGAAGTGGGTTGATATCAGATCAGATCAGCGGGTCCTGGAAGTATTATGAGACGGATATGTGCTGATATTTCACAGTGTTCCACGTGTTCATAGTTCCCCTTGCCATTCCCCACAGAAGAAGCAGGCAGAGGAATCTATGCTGTCAAGGCTCCTCAGTCTGAGGGCTGTGGTTCCAGTGCCTGTGTCTCAAGAAAATACAGGGCAATATTCCATTTATTTTGTTGTGCCCAAGAAGGAGGTCTCCTTTCGTCCCATCCCGTATCTCAAAGGAATCAACCGTCATTTGTGGGTGACTCATTTTCGCATGGAAACCTTGCACTTAGTGATAATAGCTGTGCAGTCTGGGGAATTTCTGACCTCCTGGATCTGTCCAAGGCCTTCCTCCATATTCCTATTTGATTGGACACCAATGTTTTCTGCATTTTGCCGTGTTAGGACGCCATTATCAGTTTCAAGTGCTGCCTTATCCACTGCTCCCAGAACTTTTTCCAAGGTTATGGTGGTGGTGGCAGCAGAATTGAGAAAGGATGGAATCCTAGTACACCCGTATTGGATGACTGGCTGATTAAAGCCAAGTCTCTGGAAGACAGCCACCTGGTGACCTGCAAGGTGATCTCCTTGTTGCAGTAACTCGGTTGAGTGGTGATCCTAGCCAAGAGTAGTCTTCAGTCATCTTAGTCATTGGAGTATCTGGATGTTCAGCTCGACATGAGACAGGAAAAACTTTCCTGCCAGAAGTTCGGATTCAGAAGTTGATGTTGCATGTTTTTCATGGTGAACACTATACGCCCAAAAGTGTGGTTCTATCTACAGGTACTAGGTTTGATGGTGGCAACCCTGGAAGTGATGCCATGGGCGAGAGTGCATATGCGTCCTCTTCAATGCTCCTGATGTCTCGTTGGAACCCAAATTCTCAGGACTATTCGGTTCGACTCCACTTGCCAATGGAAATCTGCTCTCACCTCCAGTGGTGGTTGCAGGAGAATCATCTGAGAAAGGGAGTTTCCCTGACATCACCAGACTGGTTGATATTCATGATGGATGTGAGTCTCCAGGGTTGTGGAGCTCATTGTAAGGAACTAACTGCTCAAGGATGCTGGAATACAGAAGAGTCCCTATGGAGCATCAATCACCTGGAATCCCAGGTGGTCCAGTTGGCATGCTAGCATTTCAGCGACAGACTACAGGGGCAAGAGGTCCAAGTAATGTCAGACAACACAACAACAGTGACTTACATCAATCAACAGGGAGGAACCAAGAGCCAGCAAGTGTCACAGGTAATAGACCAACTTATGGAATGGGTGGAAGGGCACCTCCAGGTGATCTTGGCCTCTCACATTGCAGGAAAAGACAAAATAAGAGCAGACTTTCTCAGCAGGGAGAGTCTGAACCCAGGAGAATGGGTATTGTCGGATGAAGTGTTTCAGCTGAGGCCTTCCATTCCTAGACCTGCTGGCGACTTCTCGCAATGCAAAGGTTCCTCGATTCTTCAGTCACAGAAGAGATACAAGGTCCTTTGGTATTGATGCTCTCATGCAGGTCTGGCCAGAAAACAAGCTGCTGTATGCATTTCCCTCATGGTCCAAGTTGGGCAGAATAGTTTGCAGGATCAAAGGCCACAGGGGGATGGTGCTTCTGGTGGCACAGGATTGGCCCAGAAGACCATGGTATGCAGATCTGTGGAGACACCTGGTAGAGACCCCCCCCCCCCCCTTTGTCTTCCGCCACACAAGAATCAGTTGCAGCAGGGACCTGTCCTTCATGAAGATCCGACTCTGTTTTGCCCTACAGTATGGCCCTTGAGAGGGTTCACTTGTTGAAGCATGGATATTCTTCTAGGGTGATTGCCACCTTGCTACGAGCTTGAAAGTACTCCACTTCCTTAGCCTATGTGCGGGTTTGGCGAGTGTTTGAGGCTTGATGTGAGGATCAAGGTGTTCTTCCTCATTCAGTTAAGATTCCACTCATTTTGGAATTTTTGCAGGACGGGTTAAATAAAGAATTGGCCCTTAATTCCTTGAAGGTACAGGTTGTGCCTCTTGCCTGTTTCAGGGGCCAGGTGAATGGTGAATCCTTATCGTCTCATCCTGATGTGGCCCATTTATTTAAGAGAGTGAAACATCTTTGTCCTCCCTTGCAGTTACCAGTTCCCTTGTGGAGTCTTAACCTGGCGTTGAATTTCTTGGCAGGCCCTAAGTTTCACCCACTGCAAAGTCTTTCCTTATGGTTATTGACCATGAAAACAGTGTTTCTGGTGGCGATATATTCTGCACGTCGAATTTCTGAGCTGCAGGCCTTGTTTTGCCAGGAGCTGTTCCTTAGGTGACTCCAGGAGGGTACAGCTGCGTACTGTTCCCTCTTTCTTGCTTAAAGTGGTTTCAGATTTTCACTTGAATCAGTCCATTTCTTGCTATCCTTGGATAAGGAAAGAGATGCAGAAGAGTATTGCCTTTTACATCCCTTGGATGTCAAGAGACATGCCGTGCAGTATCTGGAGGTTTCTAAACCTTTCTGAAAGTTGGATCGTCTGTTTGTCATTCATGGTGGAGAAAAGCAAGGCAAAGCAGCATCGTGGGCTATAATAGCTCACTGGAATAAGGAGGTAGTCACAGCCACATATGTGGATGCTGAAAAGTCGTTGCCTACTCAGGTTAGGGCTCAATCCACTAAGGCTCAGGCAGTGTCATGGGTGAAGGTTAGATTGTTGTCTCCCACCAACATTTGCCGAGAGCAACATGGTCCTCCTTACACACTTTTTCCAGGTATTATCATCTGAATGTGCAGGCCTGGGAGGACGTAGCCTTTGCACGTGCAATGTTGATGGACTGTTGGCAGCCTCCCACCCTATTCAGGAGTAGCTTGGGTAAATCCCACTGGTCCTGAGTCCATCTGTCTTCATGTTACGAAAGGAAAAATTACTACTTACCTGATAGTTTTGTTTTCCTTAGTGCAGACAGATATTCTCAGCTTCCCTCCCTTGGCTGCCAAATGATTGTGTTAATGGTCCTCTTGAGGGGCTACGTATTTCAGGGGATTACTGGTAAGTGTTCAGCCAGTTCCTAGATTGGAGTAGATACATTCATTGCCTGAGTTCAGTATTTCTTGTTGGTTGAGTACAGTAATGATTGACAGTTTTTAATCAAGTTTTTTGGCTTGTCTGTCCACAGTTGCTTTTGAAGAGAATACTGGCAGGCTGGGGTCACTGCAGGGGTATATATACTGTGACATCAGTTTGCTCCATCTCCATCTGCTGGCAGAGGTGCATAACCCACTAGTCCTGAGTCCACCTGCCTGCACACTAAGGAAAACAAAATTATCAGGTAAGTAGTAATTTCTCCTTATTAGGAGGTCCATGTCAATAAACTCTTGCTGTCACTGTTGCCCAAACACTGCTCTTCCTGCTGCCTGCACTACAGTGTCTGCACCATGAGCATTCTCAAAACCTGTGGAGCAGCTGAGCTGATCTTACGCGTCACAAGCTCAGCAAAGCTGACTCACAAGACCTGAAAATGTACCCAGAGATTTCTTTCTACGTGAGGCCTGCTTTAAGAAGAATAGGAGCTTTAGAATTTTAAGCCCTGTGACAGGTTGAGCAGCTTGTGTGCCAGGTTGCCTACCTCTGTTCTTTGGGTTTTTCAAGGATAGCTGTCAGGCTCACAATCAAACCCAATGAAATCAACTGCAGCATGTTTTTGCTGCCTTATAAAAGCAACTATTCCCTCTCTGCATAGAAAAATTAAAGTTATTCAATATAGCATCTTTCCACCCTATCACAGAGCCTGATAGAGAGAAGGAAAATGTATGTATATATGTGTTCTTGTGTGTTTGTGATTGCACACAATCATGTAATACACATGTAGGGGTCCCTCCGTATGCAGTTTAAACCAAATGTTATAATAAAAATCCCAGTTTGTGGAAAAAATATTCTCTTTTTTTCCTACTGATTTTTACCCTGCTTTTGTAATTCTTAATATGTAGAATTTTGTTTTTGTCCCACAGAATTCATGGCTGGCCCAAGCACCCCTGACCTCCGGTAACGAGTAATCCATCCACACACCCCAGTATGATTCCTTGCCTTTGTTTCCATTCTCCTCCTTGGCCAGCAGAGGAGGAGAGCTGAGTGGAGCTTCATAATTCTGTCCACCAAAATAAACCCCAGTATTTACCCAGAAAAGTCCAGAGTTGTTTTCTGCACTGATTTTGTCTCATGCGTGTTGTTGTTTTTAACAAACACTAATATAGTTCCAGGAAAAATAAAATCCCAAACTGAAGAGCCTTTGCAAAAAAAAAAAAAAGCACTAGGCTTTTTGCTTTACAGATCTGCTGTTCTGTAATTAGGAAACTCTTAACACCAAAGCAGTGTTTGATTGTGGCATGCTTCACAGATGGGACGGAAGGCAGTGCAGAAGAGAAAAGGCTCTATTGTGATTAATAACTGCCTGCCGTAACTACCAGACGTTCAGTACTATTGTTCCTACTGAGCTCAGGCTCAGGCAGCCTCTCCAGCACCAATCCCTTTCCATTCTTCTTGCTCTGCTACTACTATCAGTCTGATTATTCATTGAAATTTAATAATCACGTCCCACCGTTTAATTGCAGCCAGAGAAATAAGACTGTTGAGAGAATCAGTAACAGGCAAGGGCACAGTTTAAGCCCTGATCTAATAGAGGGCTTGCTGAACTAATTACAGTAAATTGAGGAAAAGAATATTGAACGCCCAGCTTGGCTGAATATTTATCATGGAACGAAACTTCCTCTGTGTTGTATGTTGCAATATTTTGGGCAAACAGTTTTACATTAAAGATATTTGATGCCATTGTTTGTTTTTGTTTTGTTTTTTTTGAGGGGAGGGTAGATTTTAATGTTAAAACCTATATTATCGGACTGTCCTAAGAGAGCAAGTTGTTAAAATGTTGATGAGTTCGGATTTAATACATTCAGACTATGATAATGTGGCTGTTATTGTTAAAGTGGATGCATATTTTACAAATTTATATACAGAACACTGTCATTCCACACAACCATCGCTGTTCAAGGATAGGGAAATAAAAATATAGAATACATAAAAAGTACACAAAAGTACCATAAATTTGGACAGAAAGTGGGATATCTCTACCCCTAAAGTACTAGGGAGTCTAAGTGAAGTGTGATACTGGAGCAACCAACCAGTTTTATTGGATGCAGGTTTATAGTGGTTGCAGGTCAGGGGAGCAGAGAGTGCCACAGACGTAGGTGGGGGGTGAGGAGGCAATTTTCATAGGGATTTCCATGAGTAAATGAGAGTTTACCCACAGAAAAATAAACTTTGAAAATTGCACCCCCCTCTCCCAAACAGGAAAGAGGAATTGTACCTGGGGAAGGGATGGGACTGGGGCAGAACCAGTGAAGTAGATGCTGGGATTTCAAAACTGAAATCCCCATGCCTGCTTTACATACTTTGCACCTGCTAAAAGCACTCAGGGTAAAGACTTTTCACAGCACTACCTCACTGCTGGATTTTCAAAGGAAAACTCCACAGGGTATTTCCTTTTGAAAATTGATTTGCAGGCTTATGTGGGTCTGAAAATTAGCTTATAAAGATCTATTAGAAGGCCTTACACTAGTGTGGTAGCAGGTTTTGAGGCAGAATTTTAGTGTGATAGTTTAAGAACATAAGAACTGCTAAACTGGGTCAGACCAAGAGTTCATCAACCCTAGTATCCTGTTTCCAGCAGTGGCCAATTCAGGTCACAAATACCTGGCAGGATCCCAAAGAGGAGATAGATTCCATGCTGCTTATCCCCAAATCTACCTGTTTAATAACGGTTTATGGACTTTTCCTCCAGGATCTTGTCCAGTCTTTTTTTTTTTTAAACCCAGCTATGCTAACTGCCATTACTACATCCTGTGGCAATGAATTCCAGAGCTTAATTGTATGTTGAGTGAAAAATAATTTTCTCTGATTTGTTTTAAATGTGCTGTTTAGTGGCTTCATTGAGTATCTACTAATCTTTCTGTTTTTTGAAAGCAAGCAGCTGATTTGCATTTACCTTTTCCAATCCACCCATGATTTTGTAGATATTCAGAGGGGTGGCCATGTTAGTCTGGTGTAGCAAAAATGATATGAGGCGGATGGCACCTTATAGACTAACCAATTTATTAAAGCAAGAGCTTTCGAGGACAGAGTCCACTTTGTCAGATGAAAGCTCATGCCTCAATAAACTGGCTAGTCTATAAGATGGCACCTACTCCATGTCATTCATGATTTTATAGACCACTATTATATTTCCATCAGTCATGTCTTCTCCAAGCTGAAGAGCCCTGGCCCCAAAACTCTTTAGTCTTTCCTTATAGGGGAGCTGTTCCATCCCCTTTAACATTATGGTCACCCTTGTCTGTACCCTTTTCAGTTCCACTATATCTTTTATGAGATGCAGTCACCAGAACTGCACACATATTTACAAGGCAAAACGATTTTCAGGATTAGGAGTCACAATGGCTAACTAAAGTGCCTTTCCATGAATGATTTTTCAGAAGTTGCAAAATAGAAGAAACATTTTACAGGCTATGGGTCCAAGCTGTGTTGTTCATGGAAACAATATGAGAGAGAAATACAGAGGCATTACTATATTGTCCATTTTATTCTCCATTAGTTTCCTAATAGTTCCTAACATTCTGTGTTCTTTTTGGACCTCCACTGATTGTTCGTTCCTCTTTGAGTAGGGAGCAGAAGGAGTAGAGTTTGGGGGTACAGTTTTAACATTATTTGCAAAATTTAAAAACAAGATGATTTATCAGGATATATAGAAAAATACTGAATACAGAAAAAAAATGTGCTTATTAATAACTTAATCCTAAGAGAGCATTGCATGTGATGGCTGGCTAGATTTTTCTGTAAATGGTTTCCTGACCTCGTCTTGGGACATTGATGGCACAGTGCCAGTTGGTTCACGTGGTTAGTGTTCCATAGGTGTTTCACATCTCCATGGATATCAGTGGAGTCAAACCTATTCCTGCAGTATACTTAAAGCAATGGAAACTGATGTGCAGGAAATAATCTCATTCTAGAGGCTCTGTCAATTCAATAATGAAAATGGATTTATACAGTTTGCTCCTATTATACTCTGATAGCACAACTCTTTGGTGAACACATCCCTAAGTGTGAGCTAAATATTTGGTAAAAAAAATCATGTACAGTTACCAAGAAGTACAAGTTTTCAGTGCAAAAGCCATTCGGTACTCAGGTTTCCATTGCTGATAGATTTGTATGATCAGTGAAAGCAGCAAAGAGAAACCAACCAATGAGATAAATGCTGACTGTTGGTAAGTAGCACAGGAGACGAAAGCTGCTGGTAAAGTGTATCAAGAGTTTATTGCAGACTAAGTCAGGATCCCACTACCACTCGCCAAATCAAGAAGTATATTTACAAGGCAAAACGATTTTCAGGATTAGGAGTCACAATGGCTAACTAAAGTGCCTTTCCATGAAAGATTTTTCAGAAGTTGCAAAGTAGAAGAAACATTTTACAGGCTATGGGTCCAAGCTGTGTTGTTCAAGGAAACAGTATGAGAGAGAAAGGGAAAAAGGAGTACAGAGAGAGAGAGAGAAGATAAAAGAACATACATACAGAAAATCTGAAAAGAAAAAAGTATAAGAACAATAAATACAAAATAAAGAAGAGATACAGAAGACAGCTAGGGAGAGAAAGAAGAGACAGCTTACCTGAATGACTAGGAATATGCTTCATACATGTGGCCCAAAATTAGGTGGCTCAGTAGTGAAAACCCTCAGAAACTGTCATAAAGAAGCAAGCAACCGCAGCATGGGGGTTAAGCTTTACCACTTCATGCTCCAGCTGAAAACTGGTAGACACAGAAGAAAAAGTGGAGATTGGCAACAAAATTATGCACCAATGGTGATAATCTTTTTTTTTTTAATTTATTCAGACAGTTGACAGGCCCAAGGATTGGTATAAGACAATGTTCAAGCAAATTCATATGGTTCACAAACCGGGTATGTATGCGTTATTCTAGTAGTCCCCTTACTGTGCATGAAACTGTATCGGGTAAAGCATTTATCAGAGTTGTCAAGGGTCCTGTATTCGGCGGAAGACTCCCACTTTCACAAGCCATCTCCTGCACTTTTTCCCAGTTAACGCAAACTCCTGAAGAAACCCCAGTGAGCCTGATTTTAAAAATGCATTAGAAATTAATCTCATCATGAGGTAGGCTGACTTCCTCAAGTGGAAGAGGAGAGAGACATCAAGGGAAGCATGGAGGGAAAGGGAGCTGAGACACAAGGGAAAAGAGAGAGAAAGGAGGGATACAGGGAGGGGAACATGGGCACAGGGAAGGGAGAGAAACAGAGAGGGAGGGGGAAAGAATCTTTGATTGGTGTGTGTGTGTGTGTGTGTGTGTGTATGTGTGTGTGTGTGTGTGTGTGTGTGTGATTATGGCTCAAGTAATTTCTTACATTTTATTTTGAAAAGTGTACAGGAGCACGAAGCGGGTGGCAGTGCAGGGGATCAGGGGAGTGCTGCAAATCTCCCACTTAAAAATTACTCCCCCATGGCAGCTCTGATTTACATTGTAGTCTGGTGACTTCAGACTTCCTATTACTGAACACGTAATTATTAAAAGTGTTGAAAATACATTTTCCATCTTGGATCCATATACTCTACCAAATGTATGTATGCATTACTTTTTTCCCCATAAAGGATTACTGTACTTCTCTTTTTCCCTAAATACAAATTTGTAAAATGGAGATAAAACAGGTAAGAAAAGAATTCTGACCTTGTGAAATTTTCAGTAACAATGTTAACAAAATAAATATATATATATGTGTGTGTATATGTAAGTGTATATATATATATATATATATATATATATATATATATATATATATATATATATAGGTTCTAGGCTTTAAATAAAATAAAAATATGTGTGTACCTAAAATGGTATATCCATCAGAGAACCCTAAAATAGGGTAAGTAACACCACTAATGTTTTAAAAGATGCTTAATGTTGCAAGCTTTTATTACACAATGGCAAAGAATATCAAAACTGTTCAAAAAATAAAACTAGAAAATCAATATGACCCACAGGTGCAGCTGAAAAACAGAATACTTCAAAATATCAGCTGGAAAAGAGCTCATAAATGGATATATCTAGCAACCGTCATAAATGGCCTCAATGAATTTGTGGCTTATAGATAAAGCCTATGATACTTAAGGCTAGTATAATCATAGGTTGCAGATAGATTTGTTTATGCACCAACCGGTGCGATAAGGCTGGAGCACAATCACTGTATGCTTTAAGTCACTAGTGTGTGCACTTATCTTAAATTGCCACGTAGAGAGAGCTGGCTTGCACGGTCCTGAAGTTTGCCTCCGACACTGTAGTGTTTCGGAGTCTTATGCTCCTTCCTCAGGGATCTCCAGGTGAAAACGAGCCATCTACATAAATTCCATGATGTCTGGTCAGTACTTAGCTCAAAAGCGACGAATACTTATGCGGTGCACTGTGTTGGAGTGACCTGCCAGCGTGCCGTCTCAATTACCGGCACGCTGGCAGGTCACTCCAACACAGTGCACCGCATAAGTATTCGTCGCTTTTGAGCTAAGTACTGACCAGACATCATGGAATTTATGTAGATGGCTCGTTTTCACCTGGAGATCCCTGAGGAAGGAGCATAAGACTCCGAAACACTACAGTGTCGGAGGCAAACTTCAGGACCGTGCAAGCCAGCTCTCTCTATGTGGCAATTTAAGATAAGTGCACACACTAGTGACTTAAAGCATACAGTGATTGTGCTCCAGCCTTATCGCACCGGTTGGTGCATAAACAAATCTATCTGCAACCTATGATTATACTAGCCTTAAGTATCATAGGCTTTATCTATAAGCCACAAATTCATTGAGGCCATTTATGACGGTTGCTAGATATATCCATTTATGAGCTCTTTTCCAGCTGAATATTGATATTTCAAAAAATAAAACTGGCACAAAAACACAAACATATATTTATCAATTGCCCTAGCCAATCATTCCTCATTCACACCACTTCTAAACTTTCTTTAGTGTTATGCATTTATAATATGTATAGATATCAACATAAGCACAGACAGTTTTTGCTGGTCCAATTTATATTAATTCTTTTTTATTGTACAAGCGGCAACTCCACATTGACACAAAATTCATAGCCGGTCGCCCGACACGGACCGTGTTTCGCCTGTCCGGCTGCCTCGGGGGGGGGCAGTTTTAACAACAAGAATATCTGTAATAACACCAAAATAAACAATGACCAAGCTGTTATAAGGAAACAGGGCAACAGAGCAAATTTTCTACTAATAGTGTCAAAATTACACATACCTTTGTCAATCAGTTCAACATTCGTACAGGAGAGCCTCAGACATACAGAATGTACTGCCATTTAAACGGGTGCCCCAGAGTCTGATGGGACCTCTCTTGGCCAATCACAGCACAGCACCTCCATGACGTGTGATCTGTCAAAGAAAATAATTCCATTCCAGCTCGGCGTTTAAGCTGGGGAAACAGTGTCTAAAGTGAAAATCCATTTTTGTTCCCTTCTAATTAGAGCCGTCACTAGATCTCCTCCCCTCACTGTCGACAAAACTACATCAATAATAAAGAACCGTAAATCTGATAATGTATGTGAAAACTGAGTCCAGGGGAGGGGAGGAGATCTAGTGACGGCTCTAATTAGAAGGGAACAAAAATGGATTTTCACTTTAGACACTGTTTCCCCAGCCATCTTAAACGCCGAGCTGGAATGGAATTATTTTCTTTGACAGATCACATGTCATGGAGGTGCTGTGCTGTGATTGGCCAAGAGAGGTCCCATCAGACTCTGGGGCACCCGTTTGGCGCCAAAATGGAGAGTTTAAATGGCAGTACATTCTGAATGTCTGAGGCGCTCTTGTACGAATGTTGAACTGATTGACAAAGGTATGTGTAATTTTGACACTATTAGTAGAAAATTTGCTCTGTTGCCCTGTTTACTTATAACAGCTTGGTCATTGTTTATTTTGGTGTTATTACAGCTATTCTTGTTGTTAAAATTGCCCCCCTCCCCCCCAAGGCAGCCGGACAGGCGAAACACGGTACGTGTCGGGGTACCGGTTATGAATTTTGTGTCAATGTGGAGTTGCCGCTTGTACAATAAAAAAGAATTAATATAAATTGGACCAGCAAAAACTGTCTGCGCTTATGTTCATCGAACTTGAGTTGCTGAGTGCATGAATTGCTCCTGAGTGTGATTTTAGATATCAACATAAAACATTGTCAAAATATATAGAGTGCTTGTAATGAAACAATGACACACTTGCAATAGAGCTGGACTTCAAGAAAGCTACGTTGTGAATTGCAAATGAGTCAAGTGGAAGATACCTTCATTAAAAAGGGGATTCAGTTGAATCACAGTCCACAAAAAAAGGATACTTTGTAATTGTTTCACAGGATTGTTGTTCCAATGATGTTTCTGTAGTCTCTGTTTTAATTCTGCTACCTTTTTATTAGACTTAATACATTTCTTGACTAGGTTTCGAGAACTAATACTCTCTTCTTCAGGTCAGAATTCAAATGAGAAAAGAAGACATTACCAGGAGATATAAAGTAATGTGGTTGCCCTTTGTAAATCATAAAAGGCATTCCAGTGATAGGGTGAAGAGGAAAGGATGGAAGGTTAGGGGTGAGAGGGATTTGATGGGTAATCAAAAAGTGACAGGCAGTATTAGTTTATGGCTCATAATGTGATAGGAAACCTGGGTCTTTTGTGAGTCCTTTTTTGTCATTTCCAAAGTGACCGATCATTTTAACTTCAAAAATCTTGCTTTCCTGGACCCTTTCACATTTTTTTTGATTATGTTGCTCGTAAGGTCATTGATGCAGTGGTTTGGTTCTGAAAAGTCCTCTCCCATGGAGCTGTTGGCCTGGTCTTCCCTGTTATGTATGATCTTTTGTCTGTGTGAAATGACTTTTGCCTTTCATGTCTGGCCTGTCTCAGCAGCGCAGCAAGCTTCTTCGTATTTCTGCATTGAGTAATATATGCTACTTTGGAGGAAGAGCATGAATAGAATCTGTTATGTTCACAGTTTTTCCCATATGGGGTCCTGTGATAATTGTTGGCATAATCTGCAGCGTGGTACTTGCAGGGGTATGTGTACAGTGTGGTACATTCAGGGGTATGTGTACAGCATGGTAATTGCAGGGGTATGTGTACAGTGTGGTACATTCAGGGGTATGTGTACAGCGTGGTACTTGCAGGGGTATGTGTACAGTGTGGTACTTGTAGGGGTATGTGTACAATGTGGTACATTCAGCGGTATGTGTACAGTGTGGTAATTGCAGGGGTATGTGTACAGCGTGGTACTTGCAGGGGTATGTGTTCAGCGTGGTATATTCAGGGGTATGTGTACAGTGTGGTACTTGCAGGGGTATGTGTACAGCGTGGTACATTCAGGGGTATGTGTACAGTGTGGTAATTGCAGGGGTATGTGTACAGCGTGGTACATTCAGGGGTATGTGTACAGTGTGCTACTTGCAGCGGTATGTGTACAGTGTGGTACTTGCAGGGGTATGTGTACAGCGTGGTACATTCAGGGGTATGTGTACAGCGTGGTACTTGCAGGGGTATGTGTACAGTGTGGTACATTCAGAGGTATTTGTACAGCATGGTACTTGCAGCGGTATGTGTACAGTATGGTACATTCAGGGGTATGTGTACAGTGTGTTACATTCAGGGGTATGTGTACAGCATGGTACTTGCAGGGGTATGTGTACAGCGTGGTACATTCAGGGGTATGTGCACAGTGTGCTACTTGCAGGGGTATGTGTACAGTGTAGTACATTCAGCGGTATGTGTACAGTGTGGTACTTGCAGGGGTATGTGAAATTTTGTAAACAATAAAAGGTAAATGGCAAGGACTAGTATATTGTCCCCTGCCAAGTGCACTTCTTCTTCAGACCATGAGCGGCTCCTTCGATAGAAATAGAGAACATGATGACATATAAAGACCGTAAAGCCCATCTTGTCTTGTAGCCGGCATGCAGGAGAGGATAATATGAAAAGAGAGAAGCTCTGGCTATTGTTTGAGCCCAGGGGCTATGTCTCTAGGTGCCAGCTGTTAGTTCAAATGATGCTAGCATAGTCTGTATCATCCCACTGCTTTCCAAATCCAAAATTGCTCTTCACATGTCTCAACACCAAGTGTCAAAAAGGGTTTCTCAGAGCTGGCTAAGTGCCTGGACGGCTGCGTACATAGTGGTAAGAGTCATGTAGCAAATGGGAGGGAAATGAATAAATTGTCTTTATGCCTCAGAAGAGCATTCTGCGTGCTGCACTTCCCTAAACGATATCACAAGGAGGGGAATAGACATCAGATGTAATTGAATTGAGAGGAGCTATTAATACACAGTAGCTTGCTATAGCAGAGATCCCTGTATAAAGAATCTGCACCACTGAATGGGCCATTTCTGATTGTTTTTTCTGCCGGGGAAGTTTGAATAGTAGAGAAGAGGTAATTTGTATGATAAAGGGGGTTTTTATGACTGTACTGGGGCATGACCTTTGAACAGACGTAAGCTATGGAGCATGCATGAGGGATTTTGTGCATCTCTTGTGCTCCGTTTGTGTTTATGAAGAGAAAGTTGCCAGTGCTGTCTTGTGATATACTGACGTATTGCCGCATAATGTCTTTTTCTTTTCACAGATGATGATTTAGACCCATCCAAAACTATCTACACATATAATACTGGTAGGATATAGTGCTCCACTGAATTTAGTATTTGTTCTGTGTTAGCAGTGCATTGATTGGTAGTTAAGTGCATGGACCTGCTTCCTCACTGTGACACAATGGATCATATGCACTAAGAGCTGCTAAGTGTTAGCAACCGCAAAGCTGATAGCCTCAGCTAAAATATGCGATGATTCCCGTCGAATAGAGGGGACCCTGAAATGGTCAGCAGACCAGAGCTCAAGGTCAGGGTAAGGAAAGTCACTGAATGAAATGCCTCTAATATTGAAATAAGGCAGCATGGTCGTCCATCTGTAGCAGCTGCCTTCCCCTCGATTTGAATACTTGAGTGCTGATGGCCACCAGACCTTTGGCTACGTAGGGCCGGTACTGGGGGTACAATGTTCCAGCTGAACATACTAATGAGTGAGGCCTCCTTGAGAGACAGGGCCAAAGGGAGACACAATGAGTCGAGATCTGGGGATCACCACAGGAAGACTGAAAGCATTTAGGCACAGTCCAGTATAGTATAGGATCAAGTTCTGGCAAGGAAAGCAGGCAAAGCCTCCATGGGTGTGTATGTGGGGGAGGGGGGGGTGTATGTATATGTAAATATAGATATTGATATAGATAGATTTATAGGACAAGACAGGAAGCAAGATGGCACTCTAGAGGAACTGGGAGCTATACAGCAGGTAGGAGCAACCAAGCCAGCTGAAGAAAATATACAGATCTCCAGGCTCACTTAGAGACTGAACCACCTGGAGGCTAGCAGCAGAACTTCACAAAATAGCATCCAGAAAGTAATATAATAACTTCCAGGTGCTATTTTAACATTTCCACAAGAGCCTCTCTTCCCACAGCATATATTTTAATGAGTTGGACTGTTGTTTTTCTTGAGTGTGTGTGGAAGGACGTTCCTATCTGCAGGCGATATGAGTAGGAGCCTTTCAGTTACCTCATATTGGACTTGAATTGGAACCAAGACTATTTCTTTAAAGAAATGTTTACATCACAGCTTGATGCTTTTCTTTTTTATTTCCTCTACCCAAGGAGATCCACTCAGGCCACTATGTAGGGGCTGAGATTGGCACATTGTTCTCTATATAAGATGTATTATTTCTCCCAAGAGTGCTTAAAAAATGGAAATTATTAGAATGAAAATAGTCAACTTCAAATGTGTTTGCTGTAATTTCATTCTTTTTATATGGAGATTGACAAAGTATGGGAACTTATCCAAGCATTTTATTACTTCTCTGACATTACTTCATTGTATTTGTTTACTGAGCGCGACTCCCTTCTGCTACTGATTCTATGTGATCCTGGACAAGTCATTTTATCTCCCCATGTCTCACTTTGCCTAACTGTAACAGAGTAGTAATAAGAAAAACATTGTTTTTTCTTCCCTATTCTTTTTCAACTTATGTTTGACCTGGCAGTTTCCTCCAATACTTTCCATTTCCACTCTCACTTTCCCCTCCCAATACAATCCTCCCCTTCACTACCCTTGGTGATATACATTGTCACTGTTTTCACTCACCCCTTTCCAGTCCCCAGTGCTGATGTTTCTTTTCTTCCCTCCTCCCCCCCCCCCCCCCCCGCCCAAAGCTAGTGATCCTCCTTTTCATCTTTTGCTGCTCATCCTCCACCCTTGTCTTCTCTTTCTGTCAATGCTTTTGGTTCTCCACCTTCACCCAAGCCAACACATCTCCTCCTTTTACTCCTCCTTGCTTTGAGCATACCATATTTTAGGGTCCTGAAGATATGTGTAAAGAAACATTATTTTGGGAGATGGGGGTTGGAGTTAGAACAAATGTCTCCAGAAGGGTGAAAGGCAAGGAGGAACATCACGGAAAAAAGAAATAGCATCACCAGCATCACAGGCAGGGGACCATGAGGAGCATCACCGAGGGAGGTAGGGTAAGAAGAGCATCACCGTGAAGCACAAAGAAGTAGGCATGAGTTGATAACAAGCATCTATCATCATCATGGGGGGAGGAGAATAAGGCAGACCATCACCAGCATGGGGGAGGATGGTGAAGAAGTGTTACTGTTAATGAGGTCAGGGGTTGATTAGAAGGAACACCAGCACCGGGAGAGGAGCAGAAGGAAGATAAGGATCACCCCTTCCCACTCAGAACCCTGAGATATGCATCAGCTATACTGAGAACATTTACTGCTTGTGTATGATATTAATGTTCATTGCTTTAAATTCTAAATATTCTGTTTGTTTTACTAGATAAGCGCAGCCCATTCTCCTCTGGTCATGCACACCCTGCTGCAAAGACACAGACATACAGACCGTTGTGCAAAAGCATCTCTGACAATGGCATGGATGGTTTTAAGGCCTCCTCCCCTTTACCTCCTCCACCTATTCCTGTACCACCTGCAGTACCACCTCTTCGACCTGCAGCTCCGAGAAGGGCTTCAACAGAAAAGTAAGCATGGCCGATATGTTATGGGTTAACAGCTCTCAAGGATTTTTGTTTGTACCCAAAGTATCATTAACTGAATTGACAAAAGGTTTTCAGTAAGAGAAGCTTTTTTGTCCAATATTAATTACAGGTGGTGATAGCGCAATTGTAGAGATGGATTACCATCTCGAGTTCAATTTACATTAATGTGGTGATTTTATAACTGGCCGCATTGGTGCAAAGTCATTGGGTACTTTTTACTCACGGACTTTGTACCACTTTTCAAAGCGACAGGATACACAAACTTTCACTTTGAAAATTATTCCAGGAAAACTACACGCACACGTTTGCACCTCCCAATCTGCACAGCTAGTTTTTCGGAGAAAAATTGTGTGCATATTTTTCCAAAATTCAAAGACAGTGGCATTACGCACCTGCACACAAAGAGGGCAATTTCTCAAATGCCCATTTCTGCTGGGAAATCACTGCTTTACCAGAGTGAATGACTCTGAAAATTACCCCACCCAAATTTTCCCAAAGTTCATTTGTATGTTTGTGATTTGTTGTTATGATTATGAGGTTGATGATTTCTAAAACCTTTCAATTCTGTAAGGTCCCCTTTAAAAACAACATAACTATTGTTGTGTGTGTATATGTGGATATACACAAGATACAAAATAGTGTTACAGAAGAGGTTTCCAAAAGCCATGTTGTCCTTCAAGATTCTTGGCTCTCATTTAAAGGGACACCGAGAAGGTTGATAACATGGGAATATGAATATTACTGACCATGTGCTCGCCTCTGGAAGCAGCAGGCATGGTTCATCCTGCTGAGCCAGTTCCGGTTGAGGCTCGGTTGCTATCAGTTGCATGCTTTTGCCAATGAGCACAGCCAAAAACAAAGGTCAGACATTGTAATGCCATGCATTGCTGCCCACAGACTTTCACATTTACATCTAAAAGTTAAAAAGAATATAATCCTATAGGTAAAAAGAAGGCGAGGCACAACTTAATAGGTGGCAACAAATAACCCAGGGATAACAAGAAGTATCTTTTAATTGTTTACCCATTCACACTTGACCAGTTATGGCAGCATCCAATTATACTTTTTAAAAGTATAATTGGATGCTGCCATAACTGTCAGGCTAATTTAAAAATGAGCACATGTGCGCTCATACACGCGCGTATCGATGCACGAGTGGAGATACGCTGGAGTTTTCATTCATTTGCGCACTTACACATGAATGATTTAAAATACGCCTATGACGCCTAAGTATGCTCCTAATTTTAAGAGGTTTCTCGAATAAATCTACCTCCAGTATCTTTGCCGGATTTCACACGCATATGTAAGTGGATTTTCAAATATGCTCGTCCGAGGAACATTCCCAGTTTTTCCAGTTAGTCCACCAGTTTGCCCAGTCAGTATCGAGGTCTTCCAGAACCCTCTGGCTCTTCATCCTGCACACCCCCCAGTTGACCCGTTCCCCTCACCTGGTCTTGTAAGCCCTAATAGGGATGTGAATCGTTTTTTGACAATTTAAAATATCGTCCGATATATTTTAAATCGTCAAAAATCGTTAGAGCCGCGATACAATAACAATTCCCCCGATTTATCGTCAAAAAATCGTAAATCGGGGGAAGGGGGAGGGGAAGGGGGAGGGCGGGAAAACCGGCACACTAAAACAACCCTAAAACCCACCCCGACCCTTTAAAATAAATCCCCCACCCTCCCGAACCCCCCAAAATGCCTTAAATTACCTGGGGTCCAGAGGAAGGGTCCCGGTGTGATCTTTTACTCTCAGACCTCCGTGCGTTGTAGAAATGGCGCCGGCGCTACCTTTGACCTGTCATATGACAGGTCAAAGGTAGCGCCGGTGCCATTTTGTTTTTTGTCCCCCGACGTCAGGAGCGTAGGAGATCGCTCCCGGACCCCCACTGGACCCCCAGGGACTTTTGGCCAGCTTGGGGGGGCCTCCTGACCCCCACAAGACTTGCCAAAAGTCCAGCGGGGATCCGGAACGACCTCCTGCAGTCGAATCGTGTTGCCGTACGGAAAAACAATTCGCGGTAGGAGATCGCTCCCGGACCCCCGCTGGACTTTTTGCAAGTCTTGTGGGGGTCAGGAGGCCCCCCCAAGCTGGCCAAAAGTCCCTGGGGGTCCAGCGGGGGTCCGGGAGCGATCTCCTACGCTCCTGACGTCGGGGGACAAAAAAACAAAATGGCGCCGGCGCTACCTTTGACCTGTCATATGACAGGTCAAAGGTAGCGCCGGCGCCATTTCTACAACGCACGGAGGTCCGAGAGTAAAAGATCACACCGGGACCCTTCCTCTGGACCCCAGGTAATTTAAGGCATTTTGGGGGGGTTTGGGAGGGTGGGGGATTTATTTTAAAGGGTCGGGGTGGGTTTTAGGGTTGTTTTAGTGTATACATGTATAAATCACAGCTTTTAAAATCTGCACTGTGAGCAACAGTTTTAAATTCAACCTCTGTATCTGTAAACCCGAGAGTAGAAATCTTGCAGCAATGTTATTCTTTTCATGATTGACTGATTGGTATAAGCTTGACCTCTATGCACCTGTGATTTGTGAGTTCTAAAATAAATCTTCCAGTCTATATTTATTTATTTAGTTAGTTATTTGCTGAATTTATAAATTGCATTTCAACCATTGCTGGGTGACTAACTGTCTTTACATACATAATCCTATAAAATATATTACTTAGTACTAAAACAACAAAAGTATACAGACAACTAAAACATTAATACTAAAACAAACAGGGATAAATAAAACAATTAAGAATAAAGCTATGTACGTGTATAAACAATTAAGAACATTTGTTTTAAAATGGACAGAAGTATGTTAAACAACTAAAGCAAATTTAAAATAAGCAAAATATGCATAAAATGCCCTAAAGTGAAAACTGTGACAGTAACTTTTAAACAGGCGCGCACATTCATCAATCTGCGCTTAGGGATGCGGGCATTTAATAGTATACACATGTATATGCGCACATGTTATAAAACAACCTGACTGTGTGCATATGTGCGCGCAATTTTACATGGACACACACCTATATGCACAAATGTCGCTTCTACCGTGTAAGTGGGGAGATTCTAAAAGACATGCGCTCTGCCATTATCAGTCTTCCCAGTTCAGGAATCGGTAAGGAATAGGACTTCCAGACCCCCCTAGTATAGTAGCCCTGACCCTTAAAATCCTGCCGATCTGCCTATTTATCTTTAATTTATTACTTACATGTCATCCATAGCAGAAGAAAGTTACGCGGCAGGGACCCCGGCACATTCCTGTGCGTGTAAGTATTTAAGTGCCAATTTCAAGTTGAAATTCAGAAACGCCTATACCCCACCCAGACCATGCCCATACCTGCCCCTTTCTTGGAACTTTTCATTTGTGCACGTAGCGGGAGATACACGCGTACTTGGGCAGCTTTTAAAATTCTCTCGGCATGCACCGGCCCAACATATTCGCTAATCTCCCAGTTTGGTGCCCACCAACCTTTTAAAATTCACCTTTATATCTTTAAAAATCACAAAACCTGTTGTAATCGCCATCTATTGAATATAAACTCTTACCATTAAAATAACTACTCTTCATTAAAAGCCTGTTTAACAAGAATGCCTTTACCTTCTTTCTAAATGTTTTTAAACTCACTTCAGACCTGATATCGTCAGGTAACTTATTCCATAATTCAGGGCCAGCAATAGCAAATGTCGCTTGCGCACTTCACATAAATGGAATACTTTAACAGAAGGAATTTCCAAGAAATACAATAATACATGCTTAATTAACATACCCCCTAGAATTACCACACCATCTCAGGTGCCCAGACAGGCATTTCCTTACTTTTTGAGGGAGAGAGAGCGAGGGAGAGAGAGAGAGAGAGAGACTCTTTATAATGCTTTCATATTTGTCAAATATTTATATCACTATAGGAGGGCCAGCTAGTAAGCTAGTAACTCGAGGTGAGGTTTTGGTGGTGGTCTAGGGTTTTGGGGCCACTTTTACAAGCAGAGTGAGATGCACAAACAGCACAGTAGACCTCAGTGAAGATTTGATGTGATTTGGAGTGAGGAAAGTCAAACTAAGATGAGATTACTTCAGTGTTCTCTTGCCCTAGCTTGATAGTACCCTGGAAGAGAGTCCAACAAGCTAGGGCAAGAGGACATTGTAGAAATCTCATCTTTGTGTGACTTTCCTCACTCCAAATCACATCAAATCTTCACCGAGGTCTACTGTGCTGTTCGTACGTCTCACTGTGCATGTAAAACTGGCCCCAAAACCCTAGACTATCACCAAAACCTTACCTCGAGTTACTAGCTGGCCCTCCTATAGCAGTATAAATAGTTGACTACTATGTGTGCCACCCCAGAGTCTCTCTCTCTCTCTCTCTCTCTCTGTCTTCCTCTCCCTCTCCCCAAAAATGCCCGAAATGGAATTTGCAATATTTGTCGCGAATTGCATTTTGGGTATTTCAGGCATTTCACACAGCTTAACGCTAGGAAAAAAGGTGTAGTTATTTCCAGCAATAGCGTGCATTATGCATCACATGGTGTGATAATAATTCTCATTTTCATTAATCCCACCCAAACCCCTCCCCAATCCCATCCCTTTGTATAAATTTGACAGATTTATATTTGCATCGCGCATTGTGATAACTATCGCATGTGTTATGGCGTCATCACAGGCGTTAATGCAATAACGCATTTTGATAAATGACCCTGATAGTAACTTGACAACATAGTAAATGACAGCAGAAAAAAAAAATCAAAAATGATCCATCCAGTCTGCCCAACAAGGTGTTTAGGGTTGTATCTGCCGCTCCGTGCAGGTTACCCCCATGCAGAAATGTTACATCAAAAGTTACCATAGGTTACCCCAGTTCTTCGTTTCCATCCTTTAGTCACTAAGGATCCTTTGTGTTTATCCCATGCCCTTTTGAATTCTGTTACTCATCTTGTCTTCATCACCTCTTCCAGAAGGACATTTCAGACATCCACCACCCTTTCTGTGAAAAAAATGTTTCCTCACATTGTTCCTGAGTCTACCTCCTTGGCACTTTATATTATGACCCCTAAATCTACAGCTTCCTTTCCACTGGAAAAGGTTGATTCTTCTGCGTTATTAGTATATTTCAGTCTGTATCATATCCTTCCTGCCTCTCTTTCCTCTGGGGTATACTTATTTAGGTCCTCAAATCTCATCTTGTAAGTCTTTCGATGGAGACCCTGCATCATTTTAGTTGCCTTTGTCTGGACTGCTTCTGTCTTTTCTGTATCCTTTTTGAGATTTGGTCTTCAGAATGTATGACCTGTTCAAAGGCCTTCTCACATCCTTTTTCCTGCTGGTTATGCCTCTCTCTAGGCAGCTCAGCATCCCTCTGGCCTTAGTTACCACCTTGTCACATTGCTTTGCTACTTTCATATCACCCCAATGCTTTCTCAGTTAGGGTGCAGTAGTCTCTTGTCCCCCATCCTGTACAGCTCTTTTGGATTTCTGCACTCCAAATGCATGACTCGGGACTTCTGGCATTGAAGCCTAGCTGCTAAACCCTCATTCACTCTTTAAACTTTCTTAGATCATGTCTCATTTTCTCTATTCTTTCAGAGGATCTGTTGCAGATCCTTGTGTTATTCACAAAAAGGCAAGTTTTCTTTCTGACCCCTCTGCAATATCGCTCAGAAAGATATGGGCCCAGAAAGATATGGGCCCGGAACCATTCGCTGAGATATTCCATGAATCACTTCCTCAGAATGAGTTCCATTTACCACTACTTGCTGTCTTCTGTCAGTCAACCAATTTCTAATCTATTCCACCTCCTTGGGACCCACTCCCAGGCTGCTCATTTTATTCATGAACCTCCTATGCAGGATCATATCAAAGGCTTTGCTGAAATCCAAATAAACCACATCAAGTGCTTGCCCTTGATCTAGTTCTCTAGTCACCCAATCAAAATAAATCAGATTCATTTGACGCAACCTTCCTCTGGTAAAAACCATGTTGCTTTGGATTCTGTGAACCATTGGATTGTAGATATTTCTCTCCTTCAGCAGAATCTCTATTAAGTTTCCTACCACTGAGGACAGGCTAACCGGCCTGTAGTTTCCAACCTCCTCTCAGCTAACACTTTTGTGAAGCAGAAATGCAACCACTCTTCTCTAATTTTGGGGCACCACGCCAGTCTTCAAGGATCTATTAAACAGGTCCTTCAGCTAATCATTCCTGCAGAAGGCTTCTTTACCTCACCCACAGGCTGCTTCCTTATATAAACTACTTTCAAGAGGCCCCACTCCTTGCAGCTCACTTCCTCTCTTTTTCCCCCCTTATGTTTTGTCTGAGTTTCTTGTCTGTCTGTCTTTCTTAGAGCATAAGCTTCAAGAAGCATCAGACAAACTCCAAATTCTACTTGTCTATGCTCCTCCAGGTGTACTGGAAATAGACGCCTCTCCTCTGGTCGAAAAAACTACTTCCCTTATCAATTTAGATGCCCCAGCTATAATCTTAGGTGACTTCAACCTGCACGTTGACAACTCCATATTATCACCTAACTGCGAAGCCTTACTCACAGCATACTCCGCTTTAGGTTTCACTCAACTAGTTAACAAATCCACTCACAAAGCCGGACACACATTAGACCTTATCTTCGTCAATACTGCAATCAAACTGGTCCAGCACCCCACCTGCACGAAGGTACCATGGTCAGATCACTCCCTCATAACTTCCTCATTCTCAATAAAAGATACCATTCCATCTCGCATACCCTCACATTGCTTCACTTACAGAAAAAACATGCACCATAGAAGATCTTAGCAACCACTTATCATCACATCTCACCCAAATAGACTGCACCAATCCGAACTCAGCGCTTCGTTCTTGGAACAACATCACGGAATCAATAGCCAACAAGTTATGCCCTCTGACAACAAAAAAACCTCACCCCAATTCTTCCAAAAGACAACCATGGTTTACCCTAGAGCTAAGAAAGCTTAAACTACTGCTAAGACAAAATGAGGCCAAATGGCGTAAAAACCCATGCACCATCACCCTATCTACCTATAAATCAACTCTTCACCAATATAAATCCAATACATTAAGATCCAAGAGGAACTACTACGCATCCAAGATCCACCATCTAATCTTCGACGCTAAAGCCCTCTTTAGCTACGTCTCTAACCTCACACAAATAAACCCATCAGAAATCGCTCTCAACCAAGCCAAATCTAAAGCGGAAGAACTAGCGCTATTTTTCAATAACAAAATAAGCAAACTACTAACTCAGCTGCCCCATAACATCACATCTACTTCAACACCACCTCAGACCGCCTTCAAAAATACCCACTTAGAAGAACTAGAACTCACCTCTTCCATTGAGATCCAAGGTATACTACGGAAAATGAAACCATCTTCTCACCCTTCGGATCACATCCCCTCGAAATTGCTTCTATCAATTCCTGACTCCATCGCTAAATCCCTGTCAGACATCATAAATTGCTCAATAACACAAGGATCTTTCCCAGATGACCTAAAATTGGCCTCTCTCAAACCACTACTCAAGAAACCTAATCTAGATCCTAATGACCCAAACAACTACAGACCGATCGCCAACCTCCCCTTCATAGCCAAGATTATGGAGAAATTGGTGAACACCCGACTCTCAAACTACATTGAAGAAAATAACCTCCTATCCCCATCACAATATGGATTCCGCAAAACACTAAGCACGGAGTCCCTCCTCATCTCCTTAACAGATTACCTCATCCTGGGCCTCGATAAAGGTCAAGCCTTCTTATTGATCCTACTGGACCTTTCTTCAGCCTTTGACACCGTCAATCATTCCCTACTCATTAACCAGTTAACCGCCATAGGCATCTCAGGCACAGCACTATCTTGGTTCATATCCTTTCTCAGCAACAGAGGATACAAGGTCAAGATCCAGAACAAAGAATCCTCTCTACACCCGTCGTCAGTAGGAGTCCCACAAGGGTCCTCCCTGTCTCCTACTTTATTTAACATTTACCTTATACCATTATGCCAACTACTCACAGACCTCAACCTCAAACACTTCCTTTATGCGGACGATATCCAGGTCCTGATACCCATTAAGGATTCCTTCGCAAAAACTCTGGCTTACTGGGATACATGCCTTCAAAAAATTAAACTCCTCCTCACCAGCCTAAACCTGGTATTAAATTCCGGCAAAACTGAACTACTGCTCATCGCCTCAGAGAACAACCCCATTACCTCTGCACAGCAAGCCACGCCAACAATCACACAAGTGAGAGACCTAGGAGTCCTAGTTGATAATCGCCTGAATTTCAAAGCCACTATTAACAAAACCACCAAAGACTGTTTCTATCAATTACAAGTTCTGAAAAGAATTAGACCTCTTTTCCATGCCCAAGATTTCAGAACCATTCTGCAAGCAATCATTTTTTCAAAATTAGACTATTGTAACACCATCCTACTTGGCCTTCCCGCTTCATACACCAAACCGCTTCAGATGGTGCAAAATGCAGCTGCACGAATTCTGACAAATACCAGGAGAAGGGACCACATAACCCCTATTCTAAAGAACCTCCATTGGCTACCGATACACTTTAGAATAATATACAAGGCCATTCTCACCACATACAAAAACATCCACCAACTGGCTCCCATTGACCTACAGATCCCTCTCCGACTACACAATTCGTCAAGACCGACAAGAGATGCATACAAGGGTTCGCTACAGGTACCACCGCCCAAATCTACCAGACACAGCACACTAAGAGACCGAGCTTTCTCTACAGCCATCCCACCGTTATGGAACTCCATACCCTCAAATCTCAGAATAGAACCATGCATCTCAACCTTCAAAAAAAGACTAAAGACCTGGATATTCATACAAGCCTTCCCAGACGTCAATTGATCTAATACTTCCAAGCTACCCCTAATCTCCATCTACACTATGGTCGACCTTATCTCCTATCGTTTACTTGTGTAAATTAATAACCTGTCCTTTCTCTTCCTCTAAGCCAAGTTCTTATCACCTTGTTATATGTAACTGCCTTTTCAGCACCATTGTTATTGTTATGTTTACTTTGCACCCCTGTTTTATGTGAACCAGCATGATGTGACTGCTGTCTCGAATGCCGGTATATAAAAAAATCTAAATAAATAAATAAAATAAATAAATAAATAAAGAAGTGGGGGTACACCTGCAGCGATATGTAACTAACAATAAGAATAATAATGCTTCGAAACCAAATACTCTGACATACATCAACATTACACTATCCATTAAAATATGAGGTAATGATAGTAGTGTAATAATGTTTAATGGTTGATTGTTATTGTTCAATGTTTAATGTTCTATGTACAAAACCCCGGTCTAACCTCCCAGACCAGGGCAACCTTTTCGTTACTTGTAAACCGGAATGATTTGTATTGCATACAGGAATTCCGGTATATAAAAATTAAAAATAAATAAATAAATAAATAGTGGAGATATGGTCTGTATGACTGAGGAAATGCTGATGATCTGTGTGGCTGAGGAAAGGCTGATGGAGAGGTTTTCTGAGATTAGTGTGAGTTTGTTAGTTTCCTTCCTAGCTTTATAGACCTGTCTTGTACTGCATTCTGCCCCTCGAATGAGTCTTTATTAGAATGGCTCATAACATAACCAAAGAAGCATTTGCTTTCCTACCAGCAGAGATAAATGGCATTACAGAAGTATTAAATTTAAGTTAGGCATCTTATACAAATCATTATTGATATTATGCTGCAGTGTTTCTTCTCTATCTCTTCCACTGCATGGTACTCTGTTTCCCTGAACTGAATCAACTGTTCATTTCCAGGTACAGTGCACTGGTACTGCACAGGGCAAGTTGGTTCATCATGCTTTATTTAAATCTGAAGTTCTGCAGGAAGTCAGAATCCTATCTGCAAGTAAACATAGACACAGTCCCATTTACATGTTGTGACAAAGACAGGATGCTGGGCTTCATGGACCCTTGGTCTGACCCAGTATGGCATGTTCTTATGTTCTAATGTTCTTATGTTCTCATTCATTTTAAAAGTACAATAGATAACACATAATTTGCATAGTTGTATGTACTTTTCTAAGAGTATGGCAGTAATTCTGCAGTCAGTGTGTTCTGTGTAACATTAAGATCAGTCGATGATGCAAGACGAGCAGTCATCGTGGGAATAATTCTACACACATCCAGGCTCTGGAATGTGATCTGAGATGCAATTGTAACCATAGTAGTTTACCCCAGAGTTACTGAATTAAACAAGCAGAAGTAACAATAAACCAAGAAGTCATAAATGATACCTTTTTTATGGACTAGCCTTGCTTTTATGACTGGCTTTCAAGAGTTATGCTCCCTTTTTTGGGGTTAGTTCAAAAGGAGCTAAGGATGATGATGTCCAAGAAGGCAAGTAGACAAAGAAGAAACTGATAAAAACCCGAAAGGAGGAAAACCTTTACTTCTGAGTTAGACAAGTAAACTGTAGGTTGGATTGCATAATCAATGTTTTCAAATCTGCAAAACGTTCTGAAACAATAGGATGAGTTGAGCGAAAGTAATTTCGATGTCATTATATGTGTTAAAGTCTTTGTTTCTTTAGAAGTGAAAAATTTAGAGTGTTGGAAAAAAGGCAAGGGACACAAACAAGAGAGTTTGTCATTAAAACAAGATTTTGTCTGGTAGTGAGTGAGGAATCTGGTCTCTCTGTTCAACCTCTGTGTATTTGTTTCAAGTGTCTGATCATTTTAATTTCAAATGTCTTAGCTTTCCTGGATGGTTTTGAAGTTCCCTTTAAGTGTGATAAAGTAATTGGTAGAATGGTCTGACCTTACGAAGAAATGTTCCCCCATTGCAGCATGGCTTTTTTCTTCTCTGTGAGGCTGCCATATGTCTGTAAAGGTTTATTCTTGTGTCTAACATCTGACCCATTTCACGGATGTAGAATCCCTCTTTATGTTTCCTTCACTGGATAATGCATACGGCATTGATAGAAGACTACGTATATGACTTTTTATGTTGAATGTGCTTCCCATGTGGGATATGTGCTGGCACAGGATGCAGTGTGATTTTTGCAGTTTTGTATGCTGCTTTCTTTTGTAAATTTCTTGCTTACCAGTTTTTGCTTCAGATTAGGTGGCTGCTGGAATTTTTTTCATCAAGTTGTCCTCCACCAGCAATGCATGCATTCATTAAATTAATTAAGCAAGAAAAGATGGTAGTTGCACCCCTGTATTAAGCTAGTGCAAATTTTACTTCTGTGGGCACAGAGTTATTGCAGGAAACTAGGTAGCTACCAATATACCTGCCTGCCATGACTGATTTCAAACTGGCGGGCCGATACAGTAAAGTCCGCGGGAGAGCGGACGAATGCCTGTTCTCCCGGCGCGCGCACCGGCCCTTCGCCGGTGCACGTGATTCTGTATTTAAATTAGGTGACATGGCTGTCAGCGGGTTTGACAGCCGACGCTCAATTTTGCCGGCGTCGGTTCTCGAGCCCGCTGACAGCCACGGGCTCGGAAACCGGACGCCAGCAAAATTGAGCATCCGGTTTTCAGCCCGACAGCCGCGGGCCAAATTCAAATTTTATTTTTTTTTCCACTTTTTTTACTTTTCGGGACCTCCAAAAATATCGCTATGATATTAATATCGCTATGATATTAAGTCGAAGGGTGCACAGAAAAGCAGTTTTTACTGCTTTTCTGTGCACTTTCCTGGCGCCGGAAGAAATTAGCGCCGACCTTTGGGTCGGCGCTAATTTCTGAAAGTAGAATGTGCGGCTTGGCTGCACATTTTACTTTCTGTATCCCGCGCGCATACCTAATAGGGCCATCAACATGCATTTGCATGTTATTAGGTGCTGCGGGTTGGACGCGCGTTTTCTTCCCCTTACTGAATAAGGGGTAAGGGAAAATGTGCGTCCAACGACAGGCTAACAGTGCGCTCCGTTGGAGCGCACTGTACTGTGTCGGCCTGTGGGTGAGATGCCATACAAATGGAGAAGCTCACAGTGCATAATTGCCTATGAATGAACCAGAAGATGCATTTGTAGTCATCTGGTCCCCAAGTCAAGGCACAAAAAATTATGTTATATGTAAGTTCTATTAATATTCCCAGTTGTTATAAAGTTGGAATGAGATTTGGATTCAGTTCACTTTTGGAGTCAAAAACTGCATTTGTCATTCAGCTGGGGGTTTTTTTTCTATTTTCTCTTAGTAATTTTTCATCTTGCTCAGTTTTATTTTCTGTGCTATAACACTGTGTGCTTCTTGAGCTCTAAAAGTTTGCTAAGCTTTTTTTTAGCAAGAATTCATGGAAAAACAAAGCCATGTATTTAATTATATTCATTTACATTTTAAGAAAACTTTACATTTAAAACACTTTAGAACACATTTAGAACTGTACTGCAGTTTCATTCCTTTGCCCTGCGCTGTTAGTCCCAGGAGAGTGATTTTGGTTAGTTATATTGGTTCCACCCACTTTTTTATTAAGCAATTAATGTTGTAAAGAAAAGAGATAAAGCATACACACGCACAGTAATGAGTTCCCTGGCTTGTATGTGGACTGCTAGCGACTTCTTGCAGCAGATGGGAAGCTACAGTGCACTCTGACAGTAATGTCATCCATCTGCTTCTCAAACAATGTAACGAGAGGCAGTAGTTATTAAAAAAATATATACATTTTAGCACATTTCTGAGTGCATTGGATTAGCATTCATGACATACAGTTTAAAAAGTAATTAAAGCCAATATATATTTTGCATTCCTACCAACTTTTCAAAAAATGCTGGTTTGCATTTGGTAAAGCCTAACATGTTTATGGCTTTCTGCCAAATCGTGCCATATCATCCCATGCGATAACTTTGTACCAAGCTATGTTTCACATCATATCATGCAGGACAAATGGATCTAACTTAACAGTATATATCAAACATATCTGCAGTCCCTCTGTCTTTCCTCTGCACCCCAACCTTCTACCAGGGATTCCCAAACCTGTCCTGGGGAGCCCCACTGCCTATCAGGTTTTCAGGATATCCACAATGAATGTGCATGAGATCAATTTGAATGCATTGGAAATCCAGGCTATGCTCAGTTATCCCATGCATCTTCATTGTGGATATCCTAAAAACCTGCCTGACTGTGGGATCTTCAAGATAGGTTTGGTAAGCCCTGCCCTAGACATCTCTGTCCACATCCAGCTCCCTTAAACAACACAATCCATTTCCCTTCCCTCACACATTCGCTTTCCCTGCTCAGATTTTCCAGTAGATCATTTGAAATATTTCCAATCAGAACTATAGTCAGACAGTAGTCACTGGAAGTGCCAGATGGCTGAAAATCTTAATGATCACCCCTCACTCTTGAGAACTTAAAGCCCAACTGAATTAAAGCTTCAGGGCCATCGAGAATATCAGCTTGCCTCTTCCTAGGCTCTGTTCCTTCTTCTTTGGAGTAATTCCAAGATATCGTTTATTGCCACAATACATTTTATCCCTTCTGTTTTTGTACTTGTTAGAAATAAAGTCATCATGGTTTAGCAAACTCTAATCTACAGCAGCTTTGCTTTATTTAAAAAATATATTTTACAGAGCTTGTTATGTGCACTAAGCCCTTTCAGAGAAAAATAAAATCAGGAGATAGAGAATATAGAAATGACATGCATAAGCTTAGGCAGAAAATGAATGGAACAGCCATGACACAACATTCTCAGGGTCCTATTTACTAAGCCTTTGTTCTATAGATACAAACCGGAAGATAATTGTTAGTAACCACACCCTTCAGAGAGAAAGGGATCTTTTAGTACAAGACGTCCGTGGGAACCCCCAGCCAGTCAGGTTTTCAGGATATCTACTATGAATATGCATGATAGAAATTGGAAATCTGGTAAATACAAATTTATCTCATGTATACTCATTGGGGCGGATTTTAAAAGGGTTACGCGTGTATATTACGCGCGTAACTGTGAAAACCCGCTCCTGTGCATGCCGAGCCTATTTTGCATAGGCCCGGTGACGCGTGCAAGCCCCGGGACACACGTATGTCCCAGGGCTTGAAAAAAGGAGCGGGAAGTGGGCGGTCCGGAGGCGGTCCAGGGCTGGAACCGAGGCCTCCGGCACAGTGGCCATGCTGAGGGATCGCGCGTCGGCACTCGGCCGGCGCACGCAACCTACGCCTGCCCAGAGGCAGGCACAACTTATTTAACAAAGGTCGGGGGGGTTTAGATAGGGCTGGGGGCGGGCTAGGTAGGGGATAGGGAGGGAAAGGTGGGGGGGCGGAGGGAACGGGGAAAGTCATTGGGGCTCCCCTAGGGCTCGGTGCACGCAAGGTGTACAAGTGTGCATCCCCTTGCGCGCGCCGACCCTGGATTTTATAACATGCGTGCGGCTGCGCGCGCATGTTATAAAATCGGGCGTACCTCTTAAAATCCGGCCCATTGAGGATATGCTGAAAACTGACTGGCTGCGAGGTCACAAGGACAGGTGTGGGAAGCCCTGTTCTGGTAGTTGTATTCTAACTTGATACCTCACATGTAAGTAGTCCACCATATGTTAACTATTTTAAGAACATAAGAAAATGCCATACTGGGTCAGACCAAGGGTTTCCAACAGTGGCCAATCCAGGCCATAAGAACCTGACAAGTACCCAAAAACTAAGTCTATTCCATGTTACCATTGCTAAAGGCAGTGGCTATTCTCTAAGGGGCAGATTTTAAAAAGCATTTACATGCGTAAATCTGGGTTTTACGCATGTAAATGCACTTTACTCGAGTAAGCGGGCTTTTGAAAATTGCTACAATATATGCCATTGAATCGTCCATAGGATTTATTCGCATAAGTGCATTTTACGTGAGTAAATGGCTTTTGAAAATTGCTACAATAGTAGTTACATTTATGCGCGTAACTCCTTTGAAAATTACCCCCTTAGTGAATTTAATAGCAGGTAATGGACTTCTCCTCCAAGAACATGTCCAATCCTTTTTTAAACACAGCTATACTAACTGCACTAACCACATCCTCTGGCAACAAATTCCAGAGTTTAATTGTGCGTTGAGTAAAAAAGAACTTTCTCTGATTAGTTTTAAATGTGCCACATGCTAACTTCATGGAATGCCCCCTAGTCTTTCTATTATCCGAAACAGTAAATAACCGATTCACATCTACCCATTCTAGACCTCTCATGATTTTAAACATCTCTATCAAATCCCCCCTTAGCCGTCTCTTCTCCAAGCTGAAAAGTCCTAACCTCTTTAGTCTTTCCTCATAGGGGAGCTGTTCCATTCCCCTTATCATTTTGGTAGCCCTTCTCTGTACCTTCTCCATCGCAATTATATCTTTTTTGAGATGCGGCAACCAGAATTGTACACAGTTTTCAAGGTGCGGTCTCACTATGGAGCGATACAGAGGCATTATGATATTTTCCGTTTTATTCACCATTCCCTTTCTAATAATTCCCAACATTCTGTTTGCTTTTTTGCCTGCCGCAGCACACTGAACCGATGATTTAAATGTGTTATCCACTATGACGCCTAGATCTCTTTCTTGGGTTGTAGCACATAATATGGAACCCAACATTGTGTAATTATAGCATGGGTTATTTTTCCCTATGTGCATCACCTTGCACTTATCCATATTAAATTTCATCTGCCATTTGGATGCCCAATTTTCCAGTCTCATAAGGTCTTCCTGCAATTTATCACAATCTGCTTGTGATTTAACTACTCTGAACAATTTTGTGTCATCTGCAAATTTGATTATCTCACTCGTCGTATTTCTTTCCAGATAATTTATAAATATATTGAAAAGTAAGGGTCCCAATACAGATCTCTGAGGCACTCCACTGTCCACTCCCTTCCACTGAGAAAATTGTCCATTTAATCCTACTCTCTTTTTCCTGTCTTTTAGCCAGTTTGCAATCCACAAAAGGACATCACCACCTATCCCATGACTTTTTACTTTTCCTAGAAGCCTCTCATGAGGAACTTTGTCAAACACCTTCTGAAAATCCAAGTATACTCCATCTACCGGTTCACCTTTATCCACATGTTTATTAACTCCTTCAAAAAAGTGAAGCAAATTTGTGAGGCAAGACTTGCCTTGGGTAAAGCCATGCTGACTCTGTTCCATTAAACCATGTCTTTCTATATGTTCTGTGATTTTGATATTTAGAACACTTTCCACTATTTTTCCTGGCACTGAAGTCAGGCTAACCAGTCTGTAGTTTCCCGGATCGCCCCTGGAGCCCTTTTTAAATATTGGGGTTACATTTGCTATCCTCCAGTCTTCAGGTACAATGGATGATTTTAATGATAGCTTACAAATTTTTACTAATAGGTCTGAAATTTCATTTTTTAGTTCCTTCAGAACTCTAGGGTGTATACCATCCGGTCCAGGTGATTTACTAGTCCTCAGTTTGTCAGTCAGGTCTACCACATCTTCTAGGTTAACTGTGATTTGATTCAGTCCATCTGAATCATTACCCATGAAAACCTTCTCCATTACGGGTACCTCCCCAACATCCTCTTCAGTAAACACCGAAGCAAATAAATCATTTAATCTTTCTGTGATGGCCTTATCTTCTCTAAGTACCCCTTTAACCCCTCAGTCAACTAGTGGTCCAACTGACTCCCTCACAGGCTTTCTGCTTCAGATATATTTTAAAAAGTTTTTACTGTGAGTTTTTGCCTCTACAGCCAACTTCTTTTCAAATTCTCTCTTAGCCTGTCTTATCAATGTCTTACATTTAACTTGCCAACGTTTATGCTTTATCCTATTTTCTTCTGTTGAATCCTTCTTCCAATTTTTGAATGAAGATCTTTTGGCTAAAATAGCTTCTTTCACCTCCCCTATTAACCATGCCGGTAATCATTTTGCCTTCTTTCCACCTTTCTTAATGTGTGGAATACATCTGGACTGTGCTTCTAGAATGGTATTTTTTAACAATGACCATGCCTCTTGAACATTTTTTACTTTTGTAGCTGCTCCTTTCAGTTTTTGTCTAACAATTTTTCTCATTTTATCAAAGTTTCCCTTTTGAAAGTTTAGCACGAGAGCACACTGTTCCTCTTCCAGTCATTAAATCAAATGTGATCATATTATGATCACTATTGCCAAGTGGCCCCACCACCGTTACCTCTCTCACCAAGTCCTGTGCTCCACTGAGAATTAGATCTAAAATTGCTCCCTCTCTCATCGGTTCCTGAACCAATTGCTCCATAAAGCTATCATTTATTTCATCCAGGAACGTTATCTCTCTAGCATGTCCCGATGATACATTTACCCAGTCAATATTGGGGTAATTTAAGTCTAAACACACAAAATTCTCTTAGTGAAAAATCCCACGATTGAAATGAACTATATAGAAACACATGGTATTGAAAAATTAAACAATCACAACGCTATGAACTTTTATCTTGTATGTTTAAGGACCATCATACCACCCACAGTGCTCACAAGTCAAACTTGCATCTCATGCACTTTCACGGGGTCACATTTAATCAATTGGTCCAGATGGAAGACATCAAAGTTCAATTTTGTGTACTTTTTATGAATTTTTTACTATATATATTAAAAAGGCAACTTCCCTTGTTTCTGGGTTATCGGGGTTACTTATCCCGTAGCTGTCGGGGTAACTTGTCCGACGCGCGCGTTTCGCCACACGAGCTGCTTCAGAGACATCCGTATTCAAACTCTCCTGATCCAGCACATCCCCGTATCTTTAGCGGGGGTACAAGCGAAAGAATTTCAAACAAGGTGCCGAAGGTCCATCAGGACTGCTAGAATTAACTAGGCAGGGAGATGGTGTCGGCGTTCGGCGTTCGGCGTTCGAAAAATTGATGGACCTTCGGCACCTTGTTTGAAATTCTTTCGCTTGTACCCCCGCTAAAGATACGGGTGAGTTTTTAGTTACAGGCCCTTGGACTATTTTTCTAATTATTGGAACCTCACTGTCGGGATGACCTAATTCTAATGCCTTTTTAAATTAGAGATAATACTTTTTAACAGACTAACATCTGTGTAAATATGCAAACTTTAGGACTAAGGAGACACATCCCTCAGTCAATGGGAAAACTGTATTATGTTTTGAACTTATACACGTCAGCTGTCTGCTTGTTTGCTATGCAAAACACTTCATTTTACTTTTTGATCAGAATTATTAGTAGAACACCATACTTATTACTGCCTAATGGAACTTTTATTCTGCAGCTGTATTTAATTTGCAAATTGCAAAATATTACTGTATGACCAATATGTTACTAGATGATACGCCTTTGTTAAGGAGAAATAAACCTTATTGTTGTATAATAAACTTTGGAATGACACCATTTCCAATTCAAATGAATAGGAAAACATTTATTTAACACTTTTCTATACCGACCTTCAAGGTAGAGACCATATCAGGTCGGTTCACATCGAATAGGGGAACTGAACCAAGAACAGTAACCAAAACAAAAGGTTGAACGTGAAAAAGCAAAGTTACATTTAACAGGGAAATTAAACTTGGAGGCATAGACTGCTGGAAGGAAGGAAAGGCTAGAGATAGCGGAGAAATTATTAGTATAAACATAACATTATAAACATAGTATAACATTATAAACATTAAAACATAACATTATAAACATGGTATAAACATAACATTAGAACAAATCAATGAACCGTAGATATGTTTAGTTTTAAAAAGAAAAAGTAATATACAAACCAACAAAAGCAAGGGCATTAGTTAGGCCTGATACTGTGGAGCTGCATCCCTCTGTTTGAAGCTAGAAAGGAGGTCATTGTAAATAACTATTTGGGACAATTAGCCAAATATGTAAAATGTTATCCTGAGATTCAGAAAATCAGCCTTAAGTGGCCAAATAGCAGCAAATTGGCCATAATTGAGTATAGAATGATGCATTTGTAACCAATCCAGCAAACAAGCCATGGAATTAATTTTTCTTTATTTATTAATTTGCATTTATACCAGTTTTCCACTGTAACCGATCCAAGTGGTAAACATCGATTGTAACATAAAATCAAAACAAACATCAAAATTGAAAGTGGTGTTCAACTGTGATAATTGCAGAATATAACCCACTACTTCCCCCCCCCCATTACCGATTCCTATACAAAATCTGCCAACCAAGAAGCAGAGATCATCAACCCTCTGTAACTACCACAAAGTCATCCAGTGTTTTACCACTTGTCTATCTCATCAAAAAAGGTGCAAAGTGAAGAAATGGCGCCAGCGCTACCTTTGCCCTGTCATATGACATATGCCATATGCCGGCGCGGCCATACGGCCGGCGCCATTTTGCAATACGGCCCTAGTGCATGAGGTCGCTCCCGGACCCCCGCTGGACTTTTGGCAAGTCTTGTGGGGGTCAGGAGGCCCCCCCAAGCTGGCCAAAGGTCCCTGGGGGTCCAGCGGGGGTCCGGGAGCGATCTCCTGCGCTCATGACGTCGGGGGACAGGAACCAAAATGGCGCCGGCGCCATTTCTATTAACACAGCTGTGGCCCGAGAGTGGAAGATCACACCGGGACCCCCCCACTGGACCCCAGGTAATTTAAAACATTTTGGGGGGGTTCGGGAGGGTGGGGGATTTATTTTAAAGGGTCGGGGTGGGTTTTAGGGTTGTTTTAGTGTGCTGGTTTTCCCGCCCTCCCCCTTCCCCTTCCCCCTCCCCCGATTTACGATTTTTGACGATAAATCGGGGGAATTCCTATTGTATCGCGCCTCTAACGATGTTTGACGATTTAAAATATATCGGACGATATTTTAAATCGTCAAAAAACGATTCACATCCCTAGCAGACATGATAGTGTAAAAAAAAAAAAAGGGCAACAGAGAAGTCTTGAAGCATAGCACAACCTAGCCATTCCAAAAGGCCTATCCTAGTTAACTGGGATGGATGTTTCCTACTGGTGTGCAGTTCAAATTATAGTTCTGCACAGCCTTCAGAGGAGAAAAGAAGCCATTAATAGAACCTTTTTAATAGTTTTCAGATTTTCTTCTAAGTTTGGTAGCAGTGACCACAAGCTGCAGCCAAATGATAGGGATACCATCCTTAACGTCCTTTGCTCCATTTTGAGCCCTCAGCCTTATGTATTTATATTTATATATGATTTTATATTCATGTGCTTATTCTTCCCTAGTGTGACCTTGGTTTTGAGGTCAGTTTGTTTTGTGCTTAGCTTGCATTTTGGACAACTTGGCATTTGCTGGGGTGGGGAGGGAAACGGGGTTTCAATACTTCAGTTTACTTTTTTTTTTTTTTCAGTTTTCTCTTGATTCATTTCTTACATGTATTTATATACAATTTATTTTAGGTGTGTTGCGTATTTTGTGTTATTAGTGCATCTTGGGTAGGGCGACACATAACTGCAAGATTGTTGACCACTATAGCTTCCCCGATAGACTTCTCAGAGAGTAATGCTGGAGAGGGAACTAACAGGTCTTTTTGCAAGCTAAATACTAATTTATAGAGAAAACAATGTATTACTAAGTCTTTCACTGAAAGGTTATTTTCCCCTGTTATTGGCATACAATACTGTCCTTTAGCTTTTTATGTCCTAACTCTCCTCCCGAGGAACATTTGAACCTGGCAGATGTTTGAGCTGGCTGAACTGATATACTGCTTTAATTCCAAATATTTGTCTGACTCTTAAAGGAGAATTATTGTCTAATCCTATTATAATCCTATGCGTAGCTTCAAGCAATCAGATTATGTTGATTTCTCATATCAAGATGTGTATGCTACATTTTATTATCCCATCCTCCTGACATTGAAAGATTCATTTTATTTAGTGGTGATGTCATTGGTGGCATAGACTGAATTTCATATCACTGTAAACCCAGTGAAATAGCAGCTCTGGACTTTTCATTCATGGGCATATGGCGTTCTTCTAACTGATAATATGCATCATATATGCACAGTGCTATTTCACTGAGTTTATAATCTATGTTATTAATAGTAAACAAAATGACTCTCTCTTTGTCAATTGGCTTGAGCAATAAAGCATTACATGAAATCTTGAACAACAGAGAAAATTAAATTTGTTTAGCTGTGTTGGTGCTACTTCCACATCCTGCAGCTCTAGCTGAAGTAGGTCTTTTTTCCTTCAATGTTATTTCAGAATGGTTTTCTATTTAATACATCCTTATCCTGAATGTATTGAGATTTTCTAGCTTTTCAGTAAATAAGTGAGTTTTGAAATATTGTATAAGAACATAAGATTTGCTATCCTGGGTGAAACCAAAGGGCCATTAAGCCCAGTATCCTAGTTGCCTCTATATAATGCCAAAGGTGAACTAGTCCAGTCAAAGATCTTTATATTTCTTGTTTAGAAATGAATGGGAGCCCCCCGACCGAAAGGTAGATACACGCAAATTCCGTTCTGAGCCAAGGAGCATTTTTGAATATGAGCCAGGAAAGTCATCTATCCTTGAACATGAAAGACCGGTAAGAGGACATATTTGTCCACATGGAGAGAATTAATTGTTGCAATAAATAATGACAAATTGTTGTGTTTGAAATGTCTTTACTCTCCAGCACAGAACTTGAATTTCCATTTCATAAAGTAAGTTTAAGTCTTGGTTCTCCTGAATACTCAAAGTCAGTGGTTCTCAACTTTGCTTATACTTAGACCCCCAATGTAGAATATTATGGCCCTCCCCTTCCAGTCTTAGTGGTTTACTTAAAATTCATAAAAACATTAAAAATGTGTAATTTTCTCTCAACAATGGCATTTATAGGAGAACCTACCTGTGTTTCTTTCTGAATATATTTTTGTCCATTTCCTTTATGCCATTGTAAAATCATGTTGGATTTTGAAAGTAGAACTAAAATTACACTACTGACTGCAGGCCCATCCAAAGACATGCACACAAAATATTACATGTTGATAATCTTGGAATTTATTTTCAGTAGAGAATCTCATACAGTTGGTTGACATGATAATTATATCCTTAAGATATAATACAAATAAAGGAAATATTTCATCTCCCAACTCACCTTAATAATGTACACACAAAAAGGGGAACTAAACAAATATATCATAAGCGCTTAACATAGTATTCACAAAATATCTTTACATTCAAAACAAGTTTATTATGGCACCTCTAGAAAGGTATTAGTACACTTCATGCACTTTCTATTAGCTGTCACATAATTTATTAATAAATCAATTTATACATTACATATATAATTGAAAACATTTGAAAATATACCATTAAAACCCATATCTGTTAAAAAGTACATGCATAACTAAAGCACATACGTACATATTAGAACACATTTACACAGAACAATAATCCCCTTAAGAACACTACTACAGTTTTAATATTTGTCTGAACATTATAAACTCTCTTTATTTTTTCATTCTTCAATCCACCAGAATATTGAGTACTTAGGAAGGTCACTGTTCCTCTGCAAAAAAGATTTCACACATTTGAAATAAGAAATGTTATACACTCATTGCATTCCTGATTCCCATTTTGTACTTTTTCTTATAAAAGAATCCATTCGTGGCTAGCTTATTATTTAAAAACCAAAGCTGAAAAAGCAAGCTATAATGTCATAATTTGGACAGTGATTTCCTTCATAACCTTAATATATAGTCACTTGTGTAATCAATAAACATTGTATTTCATTGCAACGTGAGAAAGCAGTGTTATAGTATACCACTCGTGGGGCACTGGAGCATGATCCAAGAAATGATAAGGCAGACTTATTCAAAAAAGAACAACTGTGCTCATGTATGACATTAGCCCTTTGTTTCTTATACAATGCCATTTTCTTCTTTTAAAATCTGGTACCCCTAGCAATCCCATATGAAATAACTGGAAACTATGTTTGGGGGTCATGAGTGACAGACTGAGACATTTTGGTTCGAATATAATATTTTTCTAATAACTTGATACTGTTCAATCTATTGCTGAAACTGATAAATGACTTAGTACTGGTATAATATACAGTATCATGAGGAAGTGCTTTACGTTCTCAGGGGATGTTTGTACAAAAGTCTCCTGGTGCTGGGCATCTAACACATTACACCATATGCAGAATTGTGAGGGGGCAATCCGGACAGCTAGAGGTAGCATAAAGCTACCAAGAACACAGTTTGATTCCATGAGCTACATTAAAGTAAATACTCAGGGATCTATTTTTCTATAGACAAAGAATGGAAGAAGACTTCTAGAAAAACATAGGTCCTAAGTGATCACAGCGCCATGAAATGAAAAAAACCCAAAACACGATACCATTCTTTGCAATGTGTTCTGGATTCTTGAGATCTGGGTTTGAAAATTATACTGAATATGCTGAGATCACTCTTTTTGTCCTGTAGCAAGAGCCAGAAGGGACTATGTCTTTGCTCTGTAATTTTTTTCCTTCTGTTAAGCCTCTCCCCACTCCATCCCACCCTACTCGACTCCAAAAGGTAATCAGAAAACCAAGCTGGAGTATGAATGCATTGTTAAAGGATTGAAAGTGGCAATTTCAGGCACAGTGTAAAGTCATGCTTGTTTGTAGATTGTAACGAACCTGATTCTTTGCAGACTGAGATTCGTTTTTTTCAAACTGAACTTATACAGAAATTATCACAAGATGCTTTTGGCAAGGTGCTTTCCAGAGCGCCTACTTTGGATGTGACCAGTGGGGCCTGTGAGACTATAAAAGTGCCTGTATATCCACACATTCAGATAATTTTTGTGTAGATTCAGTAAGACGTATCATAACTTGCAAAGAACACAGTTCTCTTCTAGAAGACTAGAACAAAGCACAGATTATGATGACATACTTGCAGAGCACCGTTCACACCGCATACTGTCATTATATTAAAATTACTACTAACGAGCAAATCTTTTATTTGGAACACTACAGCCGTCTAGCTGCAGAGATGAGATTTCAATCTATTTGTAAAAATACAAACTATCAGTCTGTCAGTTTCTGTCAAGAACTCCACAACTGCTGAAATGCAAATGAAGTCCTGTGCCTTCAGGCTTGCATGTTAATGCCTGTGTCTGCCACCTGGCTGAGGCCCGCTTTCTTCTACACTTTCACAAGGACTATGTAGCTGCTTTCTGGAGTAGTTTCTAACAGATATCCTCCTGTGACTGTGGGCAGCATGGGTGCCGCCTCCTGGCGCTCTGCAGACATCTGACAGATGAAGCTGTGACTAATATCGCTTGGTGCATGGCAGGGTTGCGAGCTGTGAGGTTCTTTACACGCATGCGAACCAAGAAGACTAAAATGTGCAGTGACGGCTTGTGATGCGATCACTAACTTGAGTCTCCGTTCACTGTCTGGTGTAATCGGTGAACCATCTTACCGTTCACCATCACCATCATTCCCAGCAAATACTACATGCGAGAGTTTAGAGTTACAGACTTGCAGCCTTAAATTGTGGCCTCCTATCAAGTGCATTAGCAATACCCTACTTTATGATGTACTACAGAGCTTGAATTTGCTTTGCTGTGGCTCTACCAGGTATTCCTTGCCATTTCTCAGTCTTTCAGAAAGCACTGAATTTGTTTCTGGGAGGTGGGAGGAATTTGTTTCTGGGAGGTGGGAGGAATTTGTTTCTAGGAGGGTGGGATACAAGGTGGATTTTTCTGACAGTTTTTGTCCAGTATTGATTCCATTAAGAATGGCTTTTTTTTGTCCGATGAACAGATGATGCATTGAGTGAATCAGCAAGGAATGAAGAAAAGAAAAAAGCAAAGTTGATCACTGAGCTTATAAAGCAGCTGACAACATCCTTCAGTATGGGGCTGTCCAGGTGATCCCCACAGCCACTTGGATTTTCAGGATATCCACTATGAATATGCATGAAATAAATGTACATATGCTGGGTCTCCAATGTATGCAAATGTATCTCATGTATATTCATTATAGATATCCTGAAAATCTGACTGGCCGAGGGATCACTGGGACAGGGTGGGGAATTAGTTCTTTAGCCCCTGTCTAACACGCACGTACTGTTTTGGATGAGATTATTGAAATGAAAGAGTTAAGCTAAACTGCTCAGTTATTTAATATTGTTAATATTCATCAGGAGATCAAAAGTTAAATAGATTTTAGAGTCTTTCCCCCTGCTGTTTCGACAACTACAACTAGATGTTATATTCAATGACTGCCATGTGCTTTACTGCATTCTGTTTTTTGGGGTATAGTATGAATTAACATCATTTGACAAACAGCTCATCTGAAATCATCTGTCAATACTATGCAATGAGAATAAAGAGGAACCTGAACACAAAAGCTGATTTCCTGAAAATGATGTAATTATCATAATTCCAGGCAGAAATCATTTCTTCAATACAATAGGAATAACTGCGGGCTGAGCTAATAAAAATAATTAGTAATATATTCTGCTTCTTTACCAAGAAGAATTAGGAAATGTAATTCCTCTTTTGGATAGATATAAACTGGAATCTTAGTAGCTTTTATTGGACCAACATAACAGTAATCAAAAGATGTGGTCCAAGAGCTTTCAAGACTACACTGTTCCGTTTGATTTATTCCTATCTTAGTCTAATAAAAGGAATCCCAATTTACAGTTTTCTCCAGGATTAGGGCTGTTACTAAAACTCTGCACTACAGAATGGACTGAAGCATAAGTGCATTTTTGCAGGTTAAGTAACATCTTATTACAGAAGAAGGCTTAGGCTGTTCCCAGATCCTTGGGATTTTTATTTCTTGAGTGATTATTTTCAGGTTTTTAGCTAGACTTCTTTTCTTACAGCTGTTCCTAATGTGTGGGCCTTGGAGATGCTCTGTGTGTAGATGCAAATAGTTGCCCTCTAAGCAGGAGATGGGGGGAATCTTGAGCTTTAAAAATGTGCTTTGCTATTCATTACAATATCAGGTAGCCCAGTGGAGGGAAATGCACTTTCAAGAGCAATAATACAACTCCGCTGTTCAAAAGGATTCTAAGCAGGAGAGATGGAGGGGATAGAGCAGGGGTCGGGAACCCATGGCTCGCGAGCCAGATATGGCTCTTTTGAGGGCTGCATCTGGCTCGCAGACAAGTGTCGCCACACTTTCCCGCTGACCCAGCTGCTCCCCGGTCCTCCTCCGCCCGGGCTTAAAATGCTGTCAGCCCGGGTGGAACGCGGCAGGACAGCTGGAGTCAGCGGCACCGGCGTGCTTTCTTCTTCCCCCCCCCCCCCCCCCCCCCCCGCGGCCCAGAGGAGGAAGTGGAGAGTATCGGGTGCGTGCGCGGCAAGAAGAGGCCACGCTAGTGCGCTCGGCATCGGCCCGAAGAAAAGAAGACTGCAGCACGGCTCGAAGGAAAATGAAGAGGTTCAACCGCGGCCGATGGGACTCCGCGAGGGCTGAAAATGAAGAGGTTAGCATTGGGAGGAGGCTGCTGCCGCGAGTTCCCGGGGTGGGGGAGAGAGAGAGTGAATGAGTGAGCAAACACACATGCTTGCTCACTCATTCACTCTCTCTCTCCCCCACCCCGGGAACTCGCGGCAGCAGCAGCAGCCTCCTCCCAACGCTAACCTCTTCATTTTCAGCCCTCGCGGAGGCGGAGTCCCATCGGCTGCGGTTGAACCTCTTCATTTTCCTCCGAGCCGCGCTGCAGTCTTCTTTTCTTCGGGCCGATGCCGAGCGCATTAGCGTGGCCTCTTCTTGCCGCGCACGCACCCGATACTCTCCACTTCCTCTTCTGGGCCGTGGGGGGGGGGGGGCTGTGTGTGTGTGTGAGAGTGAGAGATTGCATGTATGTGAATGATTGAGAGCCTGTACATGTGAAAGATTGTATGTCTGTGATTGAGAGCCTGCCTGTGAGAGAGAGAGAGCATGAATGTAAGTTTACCATTGGGAACCTGTATGTGTAAGTTTGTGATTGAAAACCTGTTTGTGTGAAAGAGTATGTGTGTATGATTGAGATCCTTTGTGTGTGAGAGAAATCATGTGTATGTATGATTAAGAGCCTGTGTGTATAAGTAAGAGAGAGATCATGTGTGTCTGTGTGTGATTGAGAGCTGGTTTAGGTGATGGAGCATGTGAGTATGTGATTGAGAGCCTGTGTTTAAATGAGAGAGAGAGACCATGTGTGTCTGTGTGTGATTGAGAGCTGATTTAGGTGAGGGAGCATGTGAGTATGTGATTGAGAGCCTGTGTGTAAATGAGAGAAAGAGAGGACATGTTTGTAAGCATGTGAATGAGAGTGTGTGTGAGAGAAAAGACAGCATGTATTTATGTGATTGAAAGCCTGTGTGTGTGTGTAAGCGTGAAAAGATAGACAACATGTGTGTAAATGTGTAATTAAGAGCCTATATAAGTGAGAGAGAAAAAACATGTGTATATGTGAGTACTGAGAGCATGTGTGTATAGGTGTGTCATTGAGAGCCAGTGTGAGAGAGAGCGCTGGTATGTGACTGAGAGAGGAGAAAGTTCCAAGCAAACCACCCCACCTCCTGCTAATTCAGAACAATCTCAGGACACCTGGATATCAAACGTTCCCAGGTATGCAGAGCAAAAAAATTTTTGTATCCTTATTATTTTTCATTACTGGGTCTTTGTGTCTGCTATTTTGAAATATTTTGTTGGTATCTGGAAATGTTTTATATGAGTTTTTAATTATTGGATATTCCACTCATCAGCTCTTTCAAAATATGTTCTTTTTGTTAGTACAGTTTTACTGCTGATGATTTTATATTTCTTGATTTGTTTTATAAGGATGGGTGATGTTTCTTTTTTCCTTTGTTACACTGCATACAGAGACTCTGGCTTGTTGCAGTTTCCAATTCAGTTTTTTCTGCATGCTTCTTGTTATGCGTTTTGGTCTCTTTATTCTATGTTAGGTGAGGGACAGCACATGATTCAGGTGAGGTTTTCTGCTGGCGTGTAGTTTCTGTGTAGGACTCTATAGCAGCCTGACTTGGTCCGTTTTCCTAATAGGAGATGTATTGGTGTCTTAAGGCCTGGTGTAATATTTTCAGAGACTTATTGTACTTTAAAAGTGTGATCTTACATAAAATGCACACATTTACTTGTATTTAGTTTTAAACATATTGTATGGCTCTCATGGAATTACATTTTAAAATATGTGGCGTTTATGGCTCTCTCAGCCAAAAAGGTTCCTGACCCCTGGGATAGAGCCTAGAGCAGAATTGTAAAAGGCTTGTGGTGACCTCGCCTGGCTAAGTTCTGAATAGTTTCTGAATCAATTAACTCAGTGCCAAGCCATTAACATACCAGAGCCACTCAGGAGTTGTAAACATCTCTAGTGAGGAACAGCTCCTGCTTTTTTTCTCTGTTTGCAGTTACAGAGGTTGAATTCCAGCAGCCTGCAGATCCACTCCAATGGTTGCTAAACCTTTCTCGCAGAAACATAGCATGTCAGAGTAGTGACAGTAGGTAAGGAAAGCAAAGCCCATTTAGTCTGCCCCTTTCTGAGGCAGTAGTGAGAGCCTACCCTCAGAGCTAAGGATCCTTTAGGCAGTGCGTCGTAAACTTCTAGACAGATTGACTTTTCACTGTATATAATTTTTAAAAAATACTCTGTGCAGATAATTAATGTAGGGGGAAATGCAAAAATGCTAGAATGTAAAAACGATTTACAAAATATCTTATAAAATTGGCATTAAATAGTTATAAATTAATGTTTTGCAGCTTTGCAGTTCTGAGAGTCAGCAAATGAGTAAGCAGAGCAATTTCTTTTGTGTCAAAGAGAAGAATGAATACTTATACTGTAGCATTTAGTCTACCTTATAAGTTGCACTATTGGAAAATAATGTTAACTCTCTATTCCAAAAGCTACTTGAGTGGGAAAGGGTATGATTTAGAGCTGAGATAAAGTGGTGCTCTCATTAAAAATTGTACCCACTAGGATCATAATGCCTGCTCATTAACAGCAGTTTGTAGAGCTTCAAAGCCACCAGAGCTAGAACTATGAGTGCATAATGGAAGCAGAGCAAAGGTACGCATACAATAAAAGATAGAAAGCAGGAAAAGGAAAAAAAATCAGTTTAGGGGGCATACAGCTCAAGAAAAATATTGATTTTACTACATATCAATGGCCATATTTTATGCACTTGGCATATAGCCACAACTATGGCTGGCATATATATGCATTTACTCAACACTATGAAACCCCAAAGTGTAAGAATAACACAAACAAACACCAATAATGATCTCACTTTGAAAATATAGATGTGTGACCAAAGGCTCATATTTATCAAAGAGTATGAATGACGATCATAAAGCACAGGTATAAGCATACTATGAGATGCTTTATAACCTCAACTTTGTACTGGAAGTTTTAATCATCAGTCATTCATGATTTGGATGTAGGTATGCCCAAACCTTTTGCTTATTTTTCAAGATTTTTTGAGCTGCAAATAAAAACATCAAGAGATTTTTTTGACCAGTTTTGTGTAAATAAAATAAAATAAACTTTTCTACATGCTAATTTTTGCACTGGGATAAGGAACATGTCTCAAACATAAATTTTCAAAAGAAAAAAATCAATGTGTGTATGATGAAATGCCCCAGATATTACAAAATGACCTTCTTTCCCAGATGTTACAAAAAAACCTTAATCAACCCGACGTTGCAATGTTTTGGAAGGTTTATTCCTCCCTTCTTCAGGGGAAAATGCAAACACACTGATAAAGCATAACCCAGAAATTTGTCATGGAGAAATGAATGAGATTTAAGGCAGCAGTACTATAATTGAAAAAAACGCTGTAAGTGCGTGAGAGGTAGTCCTTTAATTTTAGAGAAATTTAAACGCTGCCGGCAGAGCAGGTTACAAAATATCAAATAAGCAATTAATAACCATCACAACCTATTCATTAAAAGCAATATAAAGACATCAAATACAATCATATAGTTCCCCCCCCCCCCAGTCTGTACAGAAGTCTATTTTATCTCACCCCCTCCCCTCCTCCTACTTTTCGTAATACCCTCTCTAAATACCTTTCCTCTTCCCATCCTTAAGTATATATGATTCTTATAGAATCTGTCCCCCATAATTGTAATCGTATCGCTTATTTCGCAGGACCTCTTACAAGACCAAGTTAACTACATTTATTTCATTTACCAATGTTTGCTCACTCGTTGTCAATTAGCTTCCTATATACCTCTAAATGCATTCAAATGTTATTCATATGCGTTCTACTATATGCGTTCTTCTAAATGCCTACTATATGCCTCTACTAAATGTGTTCAAATGTTATTCTCATGCGTTCTATGTAACGGTTGTGCCTTGTTTCTGGCCTTCCTTATAAACTGGTACGATGTGCATACGGCTATCGAACTCAGATTACAGATTACAGAATAATCTCAAAACTTTTAAGAAAAATCTAAAAACATGGCTCTTTAAAAAAGCCTTCACTAAAGAGTGTGGATAGTAGAGAATGAAAGTACAAGGTAATGCAGATGAGAATGAATTTAATCAATCCTACTTTTAAGAAGTAATATTTCAAAGCGATAGTAACTCAATAATATACCTGGACTTGACCAACATTACTCAAATAATGATTTTATTTATGAAATTGTAACCGAACTTTATTGGCACCTGTTAGAATGTAAGATATCCTACATTTACTTACCTTAGTCTATGTGCCTATTTGTAAACCGTTGCGATGGTATATAACTTAGCGACGGTATAGAAAAGTTTTTAAATAAAATAAATAAATATAAATATAAAACAGTATTAGAAAATATGTCAGGACTCCCCAAAAGCTTCTGTAATACCTCAACTTTCATAGACATCAATGCGGCTTACATAAAAACAAGTTGTCTGATGAGCCAATAAGGCTTATAATTACCAGTTTTTTTTATTATACAATTACCCACAAGTGCTTGAAGCATGTATTTATTTATTGATATTTGATATTCTGCCTTTTACAAAGAATGGCCTCAAGGCAGATTACAACAATTTATTTTTAATCACATTTGAATCAACTTTACAGTTAAAATTAAATTTACAGTTAGAATAGCATTGAGAACCCAGGCCAGTAGTATATAACTTATAGTCCATTCTCAAATGTTCAGGTAGTTAGGTTGGAATATTGAAAGTCTCTGCAGGGAAGGCCTGACCAAAAATTCATGCCTTAACTTTTTACCTGAAAGTGTGGTGGTATGGCTGAAGGCATAGGGATAGAGTTACCTTGTTCCAAATTTTGGGTGTATAAAAACTGAAAGCATGAAGTCTTGTACAGAACAATCTGCAGAGGCCAGAGAAAAGAAGAGCCATTTGGGAGGATCGGAGTTCTCTTGGGGCCAGTTTATTCACATACTTGAAGATGAAGCAGAGACTTTTGAATTTTATTCTGCTGTTGACTGGAAGGCAGTGCAGTTGATGTAGTAGTGGTCTTATGTGGTCAGTTGCTTTGGCGCCTACCAAAATTCTTGCAGCTCTACTCTGTAAGAGCTGAATGTGTTTCATATGAGATGCATCTCATATGAAACACATTCAGCTCTTACAGAGTAGAGCTGCAAGAGTTTAGGTAGTCAGTTCAGCTGGTGATTAATACATGGATTACAGTAGCAAGCTTGTGTTTATCTAGGTAGTTGTGCAGTTGGCAAGTATGGTGCAAATGCATAAAGTAGGTCTTTACCACGTTAGAATGTATGTTTCTATAATGAGATTATAATCGAGCTGAAACCCTAGGCATCGTATTGACTCCTTACGATGTAAGGGGGTACCTGACAGGGAAGGTAGAGGATGACCTTGATGGCTGATCCAGAGGAGTTCCAATTTTGAGGGATTTCATTTGAGTATATGGTAGCTAATCCATTGGGCTACTTCTGTAAAATAATCATTGAGATTTGGTCGATTTCCATTTTGATGCAGAATTGGAGGTTATACACAAATAATGACATTCAATACGTGATCTATGAGATCTCTGGCTGATTTGATGGTCCGTGCCACAGATTTATTTATTTAAGCAATTTATAGCCCGCTAATCCACCAGTCTCAGCAGGTTACAATTTACATACAAAGTGAATATAACACACAAATTTGACAAAGCATAAGAAAACAATAGCACATAACAAATAAAACAAAGTCAAATAGTTCTATACCAAATTAATCTACAAACAATCATGCTGTTATGTTCTCAGGTAGGGAAAGCAGAACTGTTTGTTCTCTAGGATAGAAATGATTCAAACCATTTGAGGGTAGTGCTTTTGATGCCAGTGTCCCTTAAATGTTGCATCAGGAGTTGGTGATTGACAATGATTGACAGTGTCAGGCAGCAGAAAGATCTAGCAGGACTAGGTGGGAATCATTATCTTGGTCTGCATGCAGGTGGCTACTGTTAGTGACGGTCAACGGGACAAATTCTGTTCCATGGCCTTTCCTGAAGCTGGATTAATAATAGTGCAGGATGTTGCCCTCTTCTAGGTAGTCTGGGAGTTGGAGATAAACCATTTTTCCCACTAACTTGGACAAGAAGGGAAGACTGGAGACTGGATGATAGCTGTCAATTATTTTTGGATCACAGCCTGGTTTCTTCCAGATAGGTTTAAAATGGCAGAAGGAAGGCCAAGGGCTGCCGGCATGGTTAAAAGGTGATGTGAAAGAGGCTATTATTGCCTAAAGAACTTCTGTCAAAAAATGGAAAGAGGACTCAACAGGGTGGGAGAAGTGAAGATGGTGGACTAGGTATCATGCTGTGCTGCTAATTGTGGATTCTGTTATCTTTCATGGTAAAGTGGAAATTAGGATCCAGGTTTTCCCTCTGCACCTGTTTCTACTGGAACATCTTCATACCTGGGAACTTTTGAGTTCATCCTGAGATTGCTGTTGATTAGCAGAGGGTGAGGGGAGGGGGGAGGAATGGAATAATATGTATCAGCTTTTTCTCTTCCACTGTCTCACTCACCCAATTAATCCATACTTTCTTTTTCTCCAACCCATCACCATCACCTGTACCCCTCCCAAGATGACTCAGCATACTTCCCCTTCATCTCTTCCTAACTCCAGTACTCTCTTTGCTTCCTCCCCCTATAAGTCTCAGCTCCATGATTTATGCATCCTCACTCTCCCCTTAGCTGAGTGATTCCCAAGTCCTGGAATCACAGCTGCAGACTGAGTTTTGTGTATATTGCAGCCCCTCTCCAGTTTCTCCCCACATGCTGCTTGCAGTGTCCACTCCAAGCTCACCCCACTTCTCCTATTCTCTGCAGGCTTTCTGAGGGAAAGGGAGTGGCTGAGCTGTATACAGAGAGACCCTGAGATTTTTAGTATTTTAGTTTTGGGGGAATTCTGCGCTACTGTGGATTGCAGAATTTGCACAGAATTCCCCTTCACCTTGCAGAATCCAGGCTATGCCGCCGCTCTGAGAGCTATTGCAGGCAGGATCAAGGCAATAATTAATATTTGTTCTGTGGGCCTTGCCGGAAGAGGAGGAGCATGATCCCTGGAAGCATGAGAGTCAAGCTTGCAGGAGGCAGCACAGCTGTGCTTACAGCCTTGCAGAGAGAGAGAGAGCACATTGTACAAGGAGAACATGACTCTTTCTATATATCTAACACTATAAAAGAGGTACTTTATACTCAGGGTGGGTTGGGCGGGGGACGATGTTATATTAGTCTGCCTAGGGTACTACAGATCGTTGCTAAGTGAGAAAAATGTAAATACTGGATTGCACTGAAATCAGATGATTATTTGCAAAAATATATTGTGTTATTTTGACAAATATGCAGAATTTTGCAGAATTTAGAAAATGCACATGCAGAATTTAAAATGTTTTGGTGTAGAATTTTCAATTTTTTTGCGCAGAATTCCCCCAGGAGTACAACCCTGCAATTGATGCAAATTCCATGAGTCTCAAGGTGAAATCCTGAGAGTACTCAGGTATGGACATCTTGAAAGGGTCCCCTAGATGCCTTTGCACCTCATGAAATGATATGGACCCCAGGCATGGCTATGCTGGGAGTTCCATCGGTAGAGGAGTGCCCAGCAAACTCTCCAGAAACAGTAATCTTCTTTTTCGAGGAATGGTCTCCCCCAATAGCACCATCAAATAGAGGAAGACCTATCCCTTTGACCCAGTCACATACAAATGATATGAGAGTGGCTGCACCGGCAGAGGGAGGAAGACAAGTTCTTGGATTGGTCTAGAGGTATGGGAGTGTTAGCAGTGACGCCAGACAAGGAGGCTAACTCTGCAGGACTCCCAAAAGATTATCAAACAAAGGTCTGAACAACATCTTTTATGAAGCTATCACTGCTATTCAAAAATTCTTGACTTTTCAAACAAAAATGTATCAGAAATACGTGTTAGAAGTACAAAAAGGACTCTGTGGCATCATTTCCACTAATCTCTAGGATTTATTAACTTCCCAGGGTAAGAGATCTACCTCTGGGAACAGATTTCCTCATCAAATAGTATTCTTAATATTTCTCAACTCCTGGAGAAGTCAGAATCTGATGTCCCAATGATTGCTACATTATTGTGTAACCCCTGCTTGTGAATTGCATGGGTGCAAGAGCATACGGGGTTCTGAGGGCCATTCTCCACAATTCAACCCCTCTCTCACAAGTCTCTCAGCCCCATGGCTACGTTCTTTTATCCTGCGGGGGTGGGGAGGAACTTCTGCTCAAAGGCCCTGGGTAGAAAGGCTGAAACTGCCTTTGTTACCTGGGAGAGGTGTGGGTTGCTTTTCACCTTTGTGATGTGAGGGCCAATAAAGATCTCAGGAGACTCTGGTGGAGCACCCTAAAATAAACTTTACTGAAAGTGTTCTATGATAAGTCAGTAGCACCGCTCACATCAGTTCTTAGCAACACAGATGGCATTTATAATTCTCAGTCTTTACCTTATCTGTGCAAGGGACTCTTTTTCTACAACGGCAAGGGAGACATTCACCCTCATCTGGGGTGTGGAAAAACGAGGGTGCAAGTGCCCAGGGGTATCCTTGTTTGGGCAGAACAACCCCCCCCCCCCTCTCAAACGGTAAAAATCATTCTCTACAAATAGAGTCCCAAAATACCTCTACCCCAGGGGGAAGACACCAAGTGGGATCCTCCCAATATCTTAATTTGGTCTTACGCAGAGTTCTCCAGAATGCCTCAGTCACTCAGGATCCCTCGCTGGAAAAAGGATCCAACCAGGAATACCACAGCTTTCTCAATTTTCCTCCTTCAGGGCAGGAAGGGGGCAGCGAAATCTTCCTCCCAGGTCTTCTAACACAAAAATCTATTTTCCCAAAACCTGAGTCAAAACACAGAATCCACTTGCAACGGGTCACCACCATACATATGTCTCAAGGAGGATGAAGAGGGGCAGGTCTTCCCTATCCCCCCCAGGAGAGACTTCCCTGTAATCTCTCTTCAGGACAAAAATCTGGGGTCTCGCAAGGTTTCCTACCAAAAAACTGTAAAAATCCCTAAAATCCTGCCTAGCATAAAGGGAGGCCTAGAACTAGTACCCAGCTCTTTTGCAACATGTCTTCTGCTATTTAGCAGTGCTAGTTGCCCAGCATATTCTTTTTTTTTTAATTATTTCTTTATTGAATTTTCATTTTAAAAAGTTTAAACAAAATTTCAAATAAGTAATACAGAAAAATAACAAGTATTCTTTATAATTACATAATCAAAGTAAATTTCTCTATTACATTACCTATAAAGTGGGGGAGATACAACATAAACTTTTAAACAATATTTACTAACCGTTGTGAGAGAGAGACAAAAGGATTTACTTCTGACCTTCTAAACCATTTCCTCCATTAATATCCTTATCCAAAATAAAAGTCTCCAAATGTAATGGGTCAATAAAACTATATTTCTTTCCTCTGAAAGAAATAATACTAATTGCTGGATATTTCAGAAAAAATGTTGCCCCAAGGGCTAACACTTTACTCTTTAAAGAAAGAAAATGTCTCCTTTTAGCCTGAGTGGCTCGGGAGACATCCGGAAACATTAGAATCTTTTGTCCACAAAAACAAATATCCCTGTGTTTAAGGAAATCCCTAAACACTCTATCTTTATCAGCTTCCAATAACATTGAAACGAATAAAGTAGCCCTCCTCTGTATAACATCGATTGACTCCTCTAAAAATGTAGAGACGCCAATCGTTGAAATTTCCAAATTTTCCTCCTCCGGCCTTCCAACTTTCTTAGAGAAGAAGAAGGCCTTGGAGAAAACAGGTAATTCTGTCTCATCATACTGAAGGATTTCTCTAAAATATTTTTTTAACATTTCAGCAGGTGATAGGAGTCTAGTTTGAGGAAAGTTAACTATTTGTAAATTTTTGTATCTCACCAAATTCTCTATATTCTCTAGCTCTCTACGAGTTGAGAGACTATCTTTAATTTGGGCAATCCCAGTATTTTCTAATAATTTAATTTTAGATGTTACTTTACTCATATTATCCTTCAAGCCAGTTACTTCCTTTCTTTGCTCTTCTATCTGTTGTTTATTCACTTTTACTATTCCTAACAGAGACTCATTCATTTGAGAGGCATTATTGTTAACCGTAGCCATCAATTTACAAATATCCCTAAGGGTTATGTTATCAGGGGGGTCTAGAGGCCATATCTCAGACCTCTTTAATCCCCCTGTCACTAACCCTTCTGACATAATAGAACCACTTAACTGATTCTCTGGAGAAGTTGGACAGTCCCTTCCATCAGATGGGCCGCTCAATTCTAACTGCAGAAAATCATCTGGAATTGATGCTTTTGGTTGTGGTGGAAATGAAGGTCCTTCACCAGGACTAAGGGACGCAGAAAACTGGTCCCCTACATTGTCCTCTCGAGGTGATTCAATCAGTCTTACGACGTGACTGTCCATGGGGCCCCTGGTTGTTATCGGTGATACTGGGAATGATTTTACTTTCCTTTTCCTCCCCATTAATTCCTGTGGAGTAATCAGGAAGAATTCTCCAGTTTTACCAGCCAGACGAAAAGAAGGGGCCTTCTCCCGCCTTCTCCGGACTAAGCTGGACAAAGCCACGTGCCCCTTTGGTGGCGCGCGGCTTAGGCGGCATGCTGTTGACGGCGGGGCGCCGTCTGCTGTTTGAATTTCTACAGCAAACGCCGGCTGATGACATCACTCGTGCGTCTCTCCCGGGTCTCCCCGTTCACCTGCTGTTCTCTCCGGGCTACTCTTTTCACTCCGGGTCTCAGTGCGGGAGCTGTTTTTCACCGTTCTCAGAGCACAAGAGGTCAGTCCTTCTCAAGATGGTCTCCGTCTGTCAGGGGCGTCTCTCTCTCTCTCCTACGCTCCCCGACTTCCCCGGGTCTGCTGTTCGAATTTATACAGCAGACGCCGGCTGATGACGTCACTCGTGCGTCTCTCCTGGGTCTCCCCGTTCACCTGCTGTTCTCTCCGGGCTACTCTTTTCACTCCGGGTCTCAGTGCGGGAGCTGTTTTTCACCATTCTCAGAGCACAAGAGGTCAGTCCTTCTCAAGATGGTCTCCGTCTGTCAGGGGCATCTCTCTCTCTCTCCTACGCTCCCCCTCCCAGCATATTCTTGTGCATTACCAGTGTTCCTGCTGTTGTTCGTGCTTCCTGCCTTGCTCCTAGAGTCCTCCTTGTGAGTCCTATGGTTCCCTGTTCCTCTCTCCTTGTCCTCTGTCCTTGCCTGCCCTGGTGCTTGTTCCTGCATTTCTTGTTTTGACCTTGGACCGGAGTCCGACCTCACTCAGCTTGGCCAGCTATCTGTCCTCTGCCACCACCTTTGGATCTCGACCAGAAAATCCTGCTGGCTGCCAGAATCTGAGGGCTCAACCCAAGGGGGAGGTGGTTGGCTAGGCAGAAGACCTTCTGCCATGGTGCATCAGCCGCTACCTGTTAAGATCTATTTTGTGCTTGTACAAGATAGGCAGCACAAACTTAACAGCAGCCCAAGGGCTCACTACCCTCTGGTGTGACAAAATTACAACAAATACAATTTAAAACAACAACATATCATCAAACAAATCTGTATCTACAGAATATAGCAGTTTTTACTTAAAAGCATCCATCAAAAATAATGCCTTAATCTATTTCTAAAAAAAAAAAAAAAAAAAAAAGCTAAGTGGAATCCTGCAAGGTACTTGTTACCTGGATTGTCTACTGTTGGAAACAGTATACTGGGCATGATAGACCCTTAGTCTGATCTAGAATGGTGGTTCTTATGTTCTTATAACCAACTTTTTAAGTGAACGATATAGGGAGCCTTAAGTTAAAATATCAAAGTGAAAAATCAGTAAAGAGTAAAACAGCATAATAATCTTAAAAAAGCAATTACATCTATAACCAATACAAGAGTCAATATAATAATTGCAATAAGCCATTACATAAAGGTAAGTAAAAACCAAATAAATAATAAAACATAACTACTATGACAGGAATGGCCAACTCTGGTCCTCGAGAACCACAAACAGGCCAGTTTTTCAGTTTATCCACAATGAATATATATGAGATAGATTTGCATGTACTGCTTCCATTGTATGCAAATCTATCTCATGCATATTCATTGTGGACATCCCGAAAGCCAGGCCTGTGTGTGACTCTCGATGACCAAAATTGACCACCCCTGCACTAAGATAATAATACAATCAATATATCAATATTATAAGCAAACTATATAAAACATGGATAAAAATAGCAAATATAATAAAAACAAACATATAACATGGTAATCATTACCCAAGCATAACAGCTAGGCCTAATTCAAAACAAAAATGGATTCAGCTGTATAATTTAAAATCAAAAGCAGACTTTAACAAAGTAAAACATCAAAATCAAACTCCAACAGTCTGATTGAAAAGCCAGGTCTTCATTAGGCATTCAATTTGGTCAAATTATTAGCAAAGCTATGCATTCCAGAGAGCTGGAATATAACAAGCAAGTAAATGTTTCTAAATACAAACTAATCATGCTGCTTTAGGTGCCAGAGAAGTACCTCGCATACAAGATCAAACACTCACTGAAAAGAAATTAAACCTGCTGGAAAGTGTAATCAGAAATTACCAAACGCCTTTAGATATTTTTATAACAATACAGGAAATCAAGAACTGCCTCCTGATACTTAAACCCAGAAAAGCATGTGGACCTAATAGGGTACTAAGTGAGATTTCAGCAGCAGTGTGCAAATCCAGGAAGCACTTAGTAAAATTATGGAACCTGATACTACATTCTGGCCATTTCCCTAAAACAGGATTATACTAATCTATAAATATGGATAATCTAAATAATTAGGTTGAACAAAGGAATAGATGCCAATAGTCTTGAAAAAAACTTTATTGAAGTGGAGACACAAAGTAGCCCGACTCAGGCCGAGTTTCGCCGTATCAAGACGGCTGCCTCAGGGGCTAAAACATAAATAAGAGTTCGTATAAGTACATCTTTATGTAATAATAAATAAAACAATGATTAAAAACAAAGTGTATGTACTGTACATGTATAAAGCAATGGTGACACATAGAGTATATTATAAATTTTTAACATCAAATCTAATATAAATTAAATAAACTCACGGTTAGTACAAATGTATAGTGAATTTGTAATAAAAGATGGTTTTACCTTGTGTATATTCTCTTCAGTACACAAATAAAACAAATCATATATGAAGGATCATATATACCATTATATGATCAATGTACAGTACATACACTTTGTTTTTAATCATTGTTTTATTTATTATTACATAAAGATGTACTTATACGAACTCTTATTTATGTTTTAGCCCCTGAGGCAGCCGTCTTGATACGGCGAAACTCGGCCTGAGTCGGGCTACTTTGTGTCTCCACTTCAATAAAGTTTTTTTCAAGACTATTGGCATCTATTCCTTTGTTCAACCTGACGGCTTTCATAGATCGCCTTCCTTCGTGTTTTCTGGGTCCTAATCTAAATAATTATACAGGAATCTCTATAGTATTAGTATTAATAAACTGTTCGGTTGTGCCCTCAGGAAAAGAGTATTACAATTTCTAATGCACTGTTAAAGCCTGTACCGAAATCAGATTGAATTCCTCCTCAAGTAATGAATCACAGAGCACATCTTTTCTTTACAGACAATGATTGATAAGCATGTGAAAAATACCCCCTCAGAGGGAATGCATGTTTTATTTACTTTAAAAAAAAAAAAAGCTTACAGGTCGATTTTAAAAGCGAGACTCACTCAAAAATCCCCACATACGCGCATATGTGGGCTGCACACAGGCAACACAGATTTTAAAAAGCCGCAAAATACGCATGTATGTATCCATGCGCGCATGAGGAATAAGGGAGCGGAAAAGGGGTGGGGAATGGGTGTTCTGGGATGGGGCCAAGACTTATACGTCTAACTCTGAATTTTAAAAATGACACCCGCAGTGCGCGTATGCTAGATATCTGCGTAGCTTTTCTGATGCTCCTGATGAGGAGCAAGTCTGCAGATCTCGAGTTTTAGGGTGAGGGGGGGGGGCCGGGTCAATTGGGCAGCACGCAAGATGAAGAACCAGAGGGGTCTGAAAGACCTCACTAATAACTGGACAAACCAGTGGACTCATTGGAAAACTAGGAAACTGCCTCGTGCGAGCATGTTTTCAAATTTGCTGACATACATGCGTAAAAGCCAACATGGTCCTATTGAAGACACCTGCACGCTAGCTGTGCTCGAGTGACCTCTTAAAATTAGGAGCATGCTTATATACCATTGATGCATTTTAAACCATACATGCATAAGTGCGCGCATGATAAAAAAATTCTAGCGTACCCTCGCTCGTGCTCCGATCATGCGTTACGGGTGCATGCACCTTGTTGTAAAATCAATCTCTAAGATTCTGTTTGGAATCACAGCTTCAAGCTAAACTACTGCAAACTTGAATCGGGGTTAGGGAATCTTTTATTTTATTTTATTTTTTATTATTCTTAATAGCTCGCTTGTTAAACATGTTATCCAACCTTTGACATACTTACTGTAAATCCATGTGCTTGTCCTTCTACTGTAAGATAAAGATAAACAACATACAGACAGTTTCAGCCAGGAGCAAAGCTTAAAAGAAACTTTGACTGGCACACTGAACATGTCCAGCATGCCACTATCAATGTGTCCATGCAGGCTCTCTCTTCAGTTCTTTCTTTTCCGCAGAGCTACTGTCTTGTGGAGGTGGAGCTCATGCTCTTTTTCTTGGGAAACTTCTTAAAAACTGAGTTTTTTCACTTCTTTCTTCCTGCAATGTGTCTCTCTCTGGTTCCTGCATTCTTTTCAGTCGGTGAGGACTTTGTCACATTTCTTCTGTGTCCGCCGGTCGTCATGCCTTTTGCAGTCCCTGGTGAGCCTCATGGCAGCCTCGGGCTTTCGTCAGTGCCCCCAGACTATGTCTCTGACAGATCTACATGATATGTGCATCCTCTGGGGGCATCGCACAGTGTTCGGGGATGCAAATTGTGCACCAAATGACCCCCAAAAGGCAGTCAGGCCAGGCTGGACAAGATGGAGAAGATTTTTGGTTTGGGAAAATCCGACCCCTCCACTCTGGCATCAGTGCCATCAACATCCAAGGACCAAGGGGAACCGTGCATCCTCGATTCCTCGGAGACCACTCCTCCTCCAAGGACTTTGGGGGAAAAAGGCTCCAGGGATTGCCCAGACTAGGTCTCCTCCATATCGTGGACTTCAGGATCATCCTCCTCATCCTCGGCACCAGGGAAAGTCCGGGCCGAGCACCGAGGGAGGTATCAGAAGCACCGTCACCAATCTCCATCTGCACACAGTGCCGAACTTGGGATGGCTGCGGCACTTGTCACCTTGCCCCCAAAGTGGCCACGGCAAGAGGATGCACCATCCTCCCTCGATGCCAGTGGCCTGACGCCGTCCACACCGGTTCCGGTGCTGGACATCGACCCTTATCAGCTCCCCAAGGAGGAGCTAGCCTCTCCCCTCCCCTCTCAGCCTGCCTTTTCATCGGAGGCTTTTGAGGCAGAGTTGGAATGTCGGGTGTGCCTGGCAGTGGAACATGCTTTGTGCAATAGGGAGCCAGTGCTCCTGCCACCGGGGCCTGTGCCTTCCCTGATGTTGGTGCCATAAAAGCAGTGTCCATGCTGATGCCAGTGCCTGCACTGATGCCAGCGCCTGCATCATTGACACCTATGGTGCCAGGGCTGGAGCCATTGCTGGAGCATCTTGACGTCCTCCTCAGTGTCCTCCTGACCCAGTTACTGCCGGTGCTCCACGATTCCTCAGTGGGCCATTGGGCACCGAAACGCAAGGCGCCTGAGCTGGTCCTTGTGCAGGACTCTGAGGAGGAGGAGGGCCTGTCGATGCCCTCCATGCCACGGGATGCCCTTGTCCCCCACCCAGTGCTGCCTTGATCAGAGCCAGGGCCTTTGAGTTCCTTGATGCCCTTGGGTCCCTTGATACCCTTGGGTCCCTCCATGCCCCTGCCCAGGGATGCGTCCAGTGCTCCCCGGCCCCCATTTCCAGGGGGCCTAGATGAGTCTGAGGGCTCATACAACCCCTGGGGGGAGGACACCTCTGATGCTTCATCCGTGAATTCCAATGGTCTTTTGTCAGATCCTTCCCCCTTGGAGGAGCGCCGACATTCTCCACCGGAAGACTTGACCTTTGAAAGGTTCGTCGGACGATGGCTGAAGCCATTCTCTTCCAACTTATGACAGAGGAAGATGCCCACCATAAGATCCTGGAGATTCTCCAGTTCATGGACACCCCAAAGAAGGTTGTGGCAGTACCTGTTCATGAGAACTGCTTCTTCGGCTGTGGGAGCACCCCTTCTCTGTGACCCCAGTGAACTAGAAGGCTGATGGGGTGTATCTCATACTACAGGCAGTGGGGTTTGAGAAGCACCAACTCCCCCACCAGTCGGTGGTAGTTGAATCTGCGCTTAAGAAGGCAAAGAGTTTGAAGACCCAAGCTTCAGCTCCTCCTGGCAAGGACAAGAGATCATGGGATGCTATGGGTCGGAGAGTGTTTCAAGGCTCCATGCTGGTGGCCTGTATCGCCTCCTACCTTTTGTATATAACCCAATAAACTCATAATCTCTGGAAGCAAGTCCAGGAGGTTGCAGATGGCCTAGCGAAGCAGCCGCAGGAGGCCCTTACGGTGCTTGTCCAGCAGGGCCTGGAGTATGGGAAGCACAAAGTGCGTGCTACCTATGACGTTTTGAGATGGCGGGCTGAGTTGCAGCGGCTGGCTTTTCTGCACGGCATCTCACTTAGCTTCATGCTCAGACCTTCGTCCAGAGGTGCAGGACTGGCTAGCTGACTTGCCTTACACCGGGGATAACCTGATGGTGACAAGGTCAAGGAGGCGGTCACACAGCTGAAGGATCACCATGAGATCCTCCAGCAGTTATCGGCTGGTGCCTCAGCTTTGCCAGCGTCTTCTAAGTAGTCCTCCTGGCCAGGATCGTGGAGGCCCTTCTATAGACCGTGAAAGTACTACCCTCCTGCCCCTTGCTCTCAGCCACAATAGACCAATGCCAGGGGCACATCTCGGCAACAGCTGGCCCCTAGGCCTCAGCCAGTGCCCCAGGCTAGCCCCGCTATGGGGTTTTTGACTGGATGCGAGGGAGCATAAGCCAGTCGCCGCTTCCAGTATCAGAGGACGCACTGTTGGACCCACAATGGCCGGCCGTGACTTTGTATCAGTGGGTCTTGTCCATCATCCATCACGGCTACAGGTTGAATCTCGTGACTGTTCTTCTGGATTCTTCCCTGTGCCCAAGGTGGGGTCCCGTCTCGCACCCAGAAGTGCTCTGACAATGGCCAGAGCAGTGGAACCTGTCCCTCAGGAGCATCAGGGACGGGTGTCTTACTCCCATAATTTTAAATTCCAAAGAAAACAGGCTCCATCCTCAATTTGTGAGCCTTGAACAGATTTTTCAAGAAAGAAAGGTTCAAGATGGTATCCTTGGGCACCTTGATTCCCTTCTTACAAAGAGGAGACTGGCTTTGCTCCCTCGATCTGAAAGACTCATATACCCACATCGAGATCCTCCCCAGTCACAGGAGGTATCTTCACTTTGTGGTGGGCTGTCAACATTTTCAGTACTGCATGCTAGGGATGTGAATCGTTTTAGGACGATTAAAATTATCGTCCGATAATTTTAATATCGTCTTAAACCGTTATGGAACACAATACAATAGAGATTCTAACGATTTATCGTTATAAATCGTTAGAATCGTGAGCCGGCACACTAAAACCCCCTAAAACCCACCCCGACCTTTTAAATTAAATCCCCCACCCTCCCGAACCCCCCCCCCAAATGACTTAAATAACCTGCGGGTCCAGCGGCGGTCCGGAACGGCAGCGGTCCGGAATGGGCTCCTGCTACTGAATCTTGTTGTCTTCGGCCGGCGCCATTTTCCAAAATGGCGCCGAAAAATGGCGGCGGCCATAGACGAACACGATTGGACGGCAGGAGGTCCTTCCGGACCCCCGCTGGACTTTTGGCAAGTCTTGTGGGGGTCAGGAGGCCCCCCCCAAGCTGGCCAAAAGTTCCTGGAGGTCCAGCGGGGGTCAGGGAGCAATTTCCCGCCGCGAATCGTTTTCGTACAGAAAATGGCGCCGGCAGGAGATCGACTGCAGGAGGTCGTTCAGCAAGGGTTCCGGCGCCTCGCTGAACGACCTCCTGCAGTCGATCTCCTGCCGGCGCCATTTTCCGTACGAAAACGATTCGCGGCGGGAAATCGCTCCCTGACCCCCGCTGGACCTCCAGGAACTTTTGGCCAGCTTGGGGGGGGCCTCCTGACCCCCACAAGACTTGCCAAAAGTCCAGCGGGGGTCCAGAAGGACCTCCTGCCGTCCAATCGTGTTCGTCTATGGCCGCCGCCATTTTTCGGCGCCATTTTGGAAAATGGCGCCGGCCGAAGACAACAAGATTCAGTAGCAGGAGCCCGTTCCGGACCGCTGCCGTTCCGGACCGCCGCTGGACCCGCAGGTTATTTAAGTCATTTGGGGGGGGGTTCGGGAGGGTGGGGGATTTAATTTAAAGGGTCGGGGGTGGGTTTTAGGGGGTTTTAATGTGCCGGTTTTGCGATTTTACGTTTTTTCGATTTTTTACGATTTTTCACGATTTTTCACGATATTTTACCCCCCCAAACGGCAACAATACGATTCCCTCCCCCTCCCAGCCGAAATCGATCGTTAAGACGATCGAGGACACGATTCACATCTCTACTGCATGCTCCTGTTCGGCCTGGCCTCTGCGCCCCAGCTATTTATGAAGTGTTTGACCGTGGTGGATGCCTATCTGCACCAGCTGGGAATCCAAGTCTTTAGATACCTGGACGACTGTCTGATCAAGAGTGGCATGCAAGCAAGGACATCATGGTCTCTAGGCTTAACCATTCAGGTGTTGGAATACCTGGGGATTTTAATCAGCTACCCAAAATCCAATCTCTGTCCCTCGTCATGGCTGGATTTCATAGGAGCCGTGTTGGATGTGACACAGGCGAAGGCCTTTTTGCCCCATGACAAGGTGCATGCACGGCTGTCCCTGGCGAAGGAAGTCCAACATCACTGGCAGGTCTCTGCGCAGCGTATGCTGCAGCTTCTGGGGTACATGGCCGCAACGGTATGTCACCCCATTTGCCCGCCTGCACATGCCTTCAGATCCACATCCAGGTTTCGCCCTGTCTGCAGGCTTCCCTGGCTTGGTAGAGGCCCCCATCCAATCTGAAGCAAGGGGTGTCTTTTCAGGTTCCTCCATACCAGGTTGTGCTTACCACAGATGCATCCCACCTGGTCTGGGGTGCCCCTATAGAGGGCCTCTGCACCCAAGGTCTGTGGACCGCTCAAGAAGCTCAGTGTCAGATAAACTTCTTGGAGATGAGGGCGATCTGGTACGTGCTTTAGGCCTTCCGGGAACATCTGTCCAGCAAGGTGATCCTTATTCAGACAGACAACTAAATGGCGATGTGGTACATAAACAAGCAGAGGGGCACCAGGTCCTTCCTTCTTTGTCACAAGGCAATACAGATCTGGAGCTGGGCCCTGTCTCAGGGGATGTTGCTCCAGGCCATGTACTTGGTCGGTATGGTCCCTGCCCCATGAATGGCCCCTGAAGCAGGAGATGGCAGACCAGATCTTCCGTATCTGGGGAACCCCGGATGTGGATCTATTTGCCTTCTCCTGCAACATGAAAGTTCCTCGGTACTGCTCCCTGTCCAGGTCGGACAGCCAGCCATGGATGCCTTTGCTCTCCATTGGGGAACAGGTCTCCTGTATGCGTACCCTCCACTTCCATTGGTGATGAAGACTCTTAAAGCTTCGCCAGGGCCGGGGGACCTTGATCCTCATAGCCCCCCATAGGAAAATGGATGATCAATTTTACGAGCATCCATTTTCCTAGTCTGTGCACAGCCACGGGTTAGGAAAATGGGCACTCGTTACTTGAGCATCCCTTTTTCTAACCTGTTCGCCGGCACACTTTTTTTTCTTTTTAAACCTTTTGGTTCTTCTGACTTAATATCGCTACCATTATTAAGTCTGTGGATGTACAGAGAAGCAGTTTTCTCTGCTTTTCTGTACACTTTTCTGAGCGTAAAATTGTGCAGATTGGGCGAACATTTTTTTTTTATCTGGTGTGAATAGCTAATAGCCTCATTAACATGCATTTGCATGTGATGAGCACTATTAGTTTCGCAGGGGGTTAGTCATGTGTTTTGGATGCGGTAATCCCCTTATGGTATAAGCGGATGTAGATGCGCGTCCAACCGCGGGTTAAACATTGAGCTCAGTTGAACGCGCTGTAGTGTATCGGCCTGACTGTTTGAAACACTGGCCTGATATATAAAGAGTGGAACAGCTTCCTTTTCAGCTCTCCTCCTTCACCCCTTCTTGGCTCATGTATTAAATGTCACTGCTCAAACCGCAGCAGACTCATGGTGAGCCCTGAAATGCTGTGTTCGAAACTATCGAAAAAAAAAGTCTCTAGATCAATGGCTGAATGTTGCCACAAGGTTACATGACAAACCTTAGCTCTGTAGATCAGGAGTTGTAGTCCGCCAGAGGCTACCCAGTTCTACTTTATATACTTCCAGGCACAGAACTTCAAATTGTACAACAGAGAGAATGCCAAAAGAACAAAACAAATGTAGTTACAATTTTCTGTGTTTATGTGTGTCCTGGTTGTTTACAATGTTTATAGTGCAAGCTAGCTAGTGTTAAAGCTTCTTATCTGATTCTAATACTGCTGGAGGAGTAGGGTAACCAACTGCCTGGTTTTCAACTGGACAGCCTGGTTTTGCAGGTAAAACCTGGTCAGTAAGGCCTGGGACCAATCAGCACAGGTGGTGTGCCTGTCACGGGGGAGAGGCCTGCCAGCCGCCAGCAGAACCCAGCCTGAGGAAGAGAGACTGAAATGCACAGAGCAAGGTCAAAACAGTAATTGGCTCTGTTGCCAAAGAGCAGCTCCAGCAAACAGCACAAGACGAGCCCAGGCTTAGAATCTCCCATCCCCGCTGCCCAAGTCCAAGTCACTACAAACCCGGTGAGGCTAGCTGATGGAAAATAAGCCCTGGATCGTCCCCCCCACCCCCAGCTGGCCAGTTCCTCTCCCCAGAGATGCAATCTGAACTTAAAAAAATAAAATCTTTTCAGCGCACAGACCCACCTAGTTCCCGTGATCCTATAGCTTTTGGGTGTGCCGATAATCAGTACCAGTCTCTGTGCACTGCAGTGGCCCTGAAATAACCCAGAGCGTACAATTTGCTGCTGCTACTGCTGTTGTAGGTGGGGACCCCAGGGAGCACTAGCGAATAACACAAGTTCCCTCTTCCCGCCTTGCTAAGTAATTCTTCTTTGCTGATTTGCCTCACACCATGGCCTGTCTGCACAACACTGATGTGCTACTGAGATACTATTTCAAGGGGCATGCGTTCCTGAAAGATCTTTGCGGTAAAAGGGAGCTTCTTGAGTCACCATCACAAGCATTTTTGTGTGTGTCAGAGCAATGGGAACTTGTGTGTGTGTGTGAGCATGTGTGTCAGTGAGAGCATGTATGTGTCAGAGTATATGTGAATGAGAGCATGTGGGTGTGTGCCAAAGCATAAGAGTGCAAGCATGTGTGTGTCAGTGAATGCAAATGTGAGCATGTGTGCCAGTGAAAGTATATATGAGACAGCATATCTGTCAGTGAGTGCATATGTGAGACAGCACATGTGCACATATGTCAGTGAGAATGTGTGTGAGAAGGAGTGTGTGTGTGTATGTGTGAATGAGAGAGCATGTGACAGCATATGTGAGAAAGGGAGCATGTAAAAGAGTGTGTCTGTTAGTATGAGAGAGAATGAACCTGTGGGGCGGATTTTAAAAGGAGCGCGAATAGCCTACTTTTGTTTGCGCTCCAGGCGCAAACAAAAGTACGCTGGATTTTAGTAGATACGCGCGGAGCCGCGCGTATCTGCTAAAAACCTGGATCGGCGCGCGCAAGGCTATGGATTTTGTATAGCCGGCGCGCGCCGAGCCGCGCAGCCTACCCCCGTTCCCTCCGAGGCCGCTCCGAAATCGGAGCGGCCTCGGAGGGAATCCTCTAACACCCTCCCCTCACCTTCCCCTCCCTTCCTCTACCTAACCCACCCGCCCGGCCCTGTCTATACCCCCCCCCTTACCTTTGTTGGGGGATTTACGCCTCCCAGAGGGAGGCGTAAATCCCCGCGCGCCAGCGGGCCTCCTGCGCGCCGAGCCGCGACCTGGGGGCGGGTACAGAGGGCGCGACCACGCCCCCGGACCGCCCCGGGCCGTAGCCACGCCCCCGTACCCGCCCCCAAAACGCTGCCGACACGCCCCGAAAACGCCGCAACGACCGGGACCGCCCCCCGACAAGCCCCCGACACGCCCCCCTTGGAGAACCCCGGGTCTTACGCGAGTCCCGGGGCTCTGCGCGCGCCGGTAGGCCTATGTAAAATAGGCTTACCGGCGCACAGGGCCCTGCTCGCCTAAATCCGCCCGGTTTTGGGCGGATTTAGGCAAGCAGGGCTCTGAAAATCCGCCCCTGTGTGTATAACAGAGGAGAAAGTTTCTGCGGCCCCTTCACCTTTCCTCCCTCCTGACCTGTAATAGTCCCCACAGTTGCAGGGTGACTAGAAATAAAAAATTGTCAGGTATAGAAACAGGGAGATTTTTTTTTAATTCTTCATTCTAATTGTTGGGTATTATTTGGTGACTCTGCTGTTTTGAAATATTTTATTGGTGTTTTTGAAATTTATAAACAAATTTTATATGAATTTTTAATGTTCAGCTATTTTGAAATATGTATTCTTTTTCCCTCTTATGACTGATATTTTATATTTCATTTTTTTGTTTGATGTTTTATGAGGCATTGTGAAGTTTTGTTTTTCCATTGTTACAATACATACAGAGTGTGGCTTGTTGTAGTTTCCAGTTCAGTTTTTGTCTGCATGTTTCTATATATACCTTATGATTTCTTTATTCTGTATTTGGTGAGGGTATATCTGCATTCTGCAATTGTGGCTGAAGTGAGATATTCTGCCAGTGTGTACTTTCTGTGTAGGGTTCAATAGCATCCTGGCTTGTTCTGTTTTCCTAATAGGAGGTGTGTTTTAGGGCCTGGTGTAATATTTGCAGTGTTGCCTTTCTTCATAGGTAGGCTTGTTATTGTTTGAGTGCTAGCTTTCACTGCTGTTTTGATATAAGAGGTTTACTATACTGTAATTATAATTCAGTATACTCATTGCTTTCTGAGATCCAAGTCATACCTAACATGCGTTATAGTGTAGGCCTAACACCAAATGGGTTCCAAGTGGCAGGATCAGAAATATCTGCAAATTTATGCAAATGAGGTGGGAACACACACACACACACACACACACACACACTTGGTCTTCAAGTGTCCAGTCCTGCTCTGTGGAAAAGTTGGCAACCCTATGGGGGAAAGGGGTTCACAGGATGATAGATGTCCTGAAAAGGGGGATGGGGGGTTTCATGGTGTCAAATCATTTGTAAAGCTTTGTCCTTGCTTGACTAGATCTCTGGCCCCTTTCATTTTACAGTCAAACCAAAAGCAAGAAAACCAGTGCAGAGAAACATATCACTCAGGATACAACTTTTCTCATACTAACCTATCAGTGTTTAGTATCATTTTTCACTTCCACATACTGTACAAACCTAGAAAAATACCAAAAAGTAGAAGGCATGCTGCAGATGAATTGTATATTTGAATAATGTTTGCTTTTTATTTATTTGTCCTGCATCACCTCATTGCTAGTTTCTTGCACAATAAATTAAGCAATTCTCAGTATTGCTTAATATCACTAACAAAATCTGAAATAAAGCAGCAAATCCTAGTTACATAGAAAAATGGAATATGTCAGCAAATAAGGACTGCAAGGTCCATCTAGTCTGTCCAGTTTCTATTCTGGTGCAATGCTGTAGACCTCAGCTGACCTCTGGCTTTCTCCTCACTCATTTGCAATTGGCTGATCTGATAATCTTGATTAGCAAAGTAAGATTAAGTTACAGCTAACGTTCCAATTATTAATGCAACTACAGATTAAAATACGGAGTAGGGATGTACATTCATTTGAAATGAAAGTGCAAAACTCAAAGAATAAGGCTAATTCATTTCATTCAGGAACTCCCGAATGAAATGAACCTTATTTGTTCGCTTTGTTTTAAACTAATGCATTGGGCCTAGGTCTAGATCCAAAGCCGGGACCTCGCCTAGGGTATAGGCCAAGGCCCAAAGCAGGGGCCATGGCCTATGCCCGAGCACAATGTAGGGACCTCAGCCTAGGCCTGAAGCCAGTGCCTCGCATAGGGCATAGACCTAGGCCCAAGTGTGATGCCGCGATCTTGGCGGAGGCATGAGCCAACGACAGAGCCTCAGCTGAGACCCCCAAAAATTAAAAAAAACAAAACCCAACAATTCTTACCTGATGCATCTGGTAATCCAATGAAGGCCGGGTCCTGGCACTAAGGCCTGATGCTGTGACTGGACACAAAGGCAGGATCCCAACACCAGGGCCTCAGCCCAGACCCAGACCCAACACTGCAACTCACCCCAGAGTCGGGTCTTGACACCTGGGCCTCAGCCTAGACCAGAGCCCCAACCTAGGCCCAATGCTGCAACCCGACTTGGAAGCCAGGTCCCAATGCCTGGGTCTCGGCCTAGGCCTGAGCCCAGGATTGATGCTGTGACCCGTTCCAGAGGACAGGTCCCGACGCCGGGACCTAAGCCCAGATCCAGGCCCAATGCTGTGATCTGACCCATATACCGGGTCCCAGCACTGGGGCCTTGGCCAGGAGACCAAGGCCCAATGCCTGGGCTTGGCATCCAGGCCTGGGAGCTTTCTTCTCAGGTCCTCTTCTTTGTTCGTTGCTTCAATGCCAAAAGACGGCATCCTCTGGAGTCACGTCAGAGTTAACTCCAGTGCATTCACCCCAGTGGATGGTCCCAAGTCCCAGGCGTCATGACCTGGCCTCCTGGCAAAGGCCCCTGCATTGGGTCTGGGTCCAGGTCTAGGCCCTGGCATTGGAACCCAGCCTCTGGGTCAGGTCGCGACATCAGGTCTGGGTCCTTGCTTAAGCATTAGCAACAGGACCTGGCCTTTAGGGTGAGTCAAGGTGTTGGGCCTGTGTCTGGGCCCTGGCCTAGGCTGATACCTCAGCATCAGAACCCAGCCTCCAGGTCGTGGCATCAGGGCAATGTTCAGGTCGAGGTCTCAGCATTGGGACCCGGCCTCCAGGCTGGGCCACAGTGTTGGGCCTGGGTCCAAGCTCCAGCCTAGGCTGAGGCATTAGCCTTGTATGGACCGAGCCCGCGGCTACCTACTGCGGCCTCAATCTACACAACTTCGAGGCTTCTGCCTAGTCCTAGCCAGCGGATCCCTATCGGACCGGGTAAGAGGGGGCCACGGAGGGGATCCTGGCCCTGGCATTTTTCCAGGAGGGTGGGAGGGAGACCTAGTTTTCTTTTTTTTTGGCCATTTTGGGCTTATTTTTTATTGTTTGATTTGATTTTTTCACACTAATAAAATGAATCAAGCAATCCATGAACCAAAATTCGTGGGGAAAAAAAACTCCTGAAAACAAACCGAAAAGAAAAACAATTTTTTTTTCCTGCACATCCATAATCCAGAGCAGTGCTAGATTAACCATGGGGCTGAGCATGACAGCCTTCAAGCTGCTAGCATCCACAATCACAGTTTCACTGACGGTATGCTGCAGCTCAAAGGTAACACAGGGCACTACGCCATGAAATTCATAGGTGTGCAAAAAATGAGCCACAGTAGTAAATCTCTGCAGCCCTCCTATACTTAACAGAATGGCAAAAAAAAGTGGTTTGGGTCGAATATCCCCAGATAGTCATTCATTTAATGTGATGCAGGAGCTTTGCGTAAGTGAGGCCACAATGTCTGGAATTGAAGGAAGATGAAGCATCTGTTGAATGCCCTGTCATATCGTAATGTTAGATTAAGTTATATTTTCTGCAGCAGTGGGCTCCATAGAGAAATAACTCTTTGCAGTACAAGATTTACAGAGACTGAGTCAGGGATGGGACACCTAATGCAGGGAAAGGGTGAGGGAGACTGCTGCTTTCAGGAAATCGAATTCTTAAAATAAGTGGGGGGGGAACCCCAGAACATGCACATCGTTTTATTCTTTTTGAAGTTGCTGCTTCATCTACAAAGTGAAGGCTTCTTCTAGCAGATATAGCCCCCTTGAGCCACAGATGATTTGCGGCAGCAATATTTAATTTTTTATCTCAGCCAGATTATATCTTTGAAATCAAATTATTTTTTATCATAAGTATCGATTCTCCATTAAATGCACACTTTATCTGGCTGCTCCTGACAGCCTATGCTAAATTCATTAGTGACCTTTGAAGGTTAGAGTATTGTGCATCTATCCCAGTCTTTAAATGGCCTGTGGAAGTAAAGTACAAGAAAATGCCACAGAAATCTAAGCAAGGCTTGGTTTTTTCCCTTTATTTCATTATTATTATTATTATTTTTGCTGTGTTCATTTATCAAACTGGCATGTTGCTAAAGCTGTCTCTTTACTCAGATGGGAATGCTGCGGAAACCCATGCGCAACTGTAAGCATGCATGCATGATGCACACTGTGTGATGTTAGCATGTGCGTACGTCCCAGAGGCTCAGGTTTAATCTTCCACCTGCTACATTTGGACTTCTGTGGCCCTGGGCTCAGTTGTGGTATTTCTTACATTTCTAAAAGGAAAACAGGAAAGATGCATGCACTGCACGCGTCTAGCCTTAACCTAGAATTTCCATCTAGCATCTTTGCCTGTGCCGAATACAGCCACACTGCAATGTGTGAGAGAAGGTGAAAATGTGCAGCTTCACTACTTGTATTTTCTTCCTGCTTTTCTGCTTTTGGTAAGAATGAAAGGCAAAGGTTCTCTTAAAGATGATCCACTTAGTGTATTTTATGTACCCAGAATGATTAGCCAGCTCAAACCTTCTCAGCTGTTGTGCAGGTCAATGTAGACCAAAAGGGTTCCACTCAAGTTCCCAAAACAATGAATATTTTCTCACATTAATATAGAACCTTCCCGCAAGCACCAAGACTGAAAACATGCAAAGTAACGGGCTACTGTAGTTCCTGTGGAAAATTAGCTTGTTCCAGGGGAAATCCCTCTTTGCTCATTATGTATTTCATTCTTTATTCCCCCCCTCCTCCTCTCATTGGTTCTCTGCATGCACATTATTGTAAATATAACCTGCCATTTCCACTCTGCTCAGTGTCCCTTTTCCTTCCCTCTCCCTTCACGTCTGCTCTAGACTGACTGCAGAAACCCAGATGACATAGATTTAGAAAATGAGCCATGGTATAAATTCTTTTCAGAGCTGGAGTTTGGACGCCCGGTAAGTGAGGCTGGAACATCAGCATTCAAATAGCAGGAAACAATGCACAGAGCATCACACAAATATACACAGCATGAATACTAGTGTCTGCTGGATTCCATATTTCTTTGCTGCCTGCCTTCATTGGTTTTCTTCACATACAATTGTTTTATCTGACATTTACTGGATTTCAAAACGTTTCTGCATTAGATTTAGTATTAATAGATTTACTAACCATCTTATCATCATACAGATCCCTTCCTAAATAGTTCTCAAAGTATTTAAGAGCTACAAGCATTTGGCTTGCGTGCATTGAGAACCGGCAGATTTCACATATGTCATTCACACATCCAGACTTCATTGAATTGCACTTTAGTGCCTTTCAAAAATTTACTAACTGATGTCACTAACAACATATTCAATATTCTTGCTACATTATTCCTTTCTGTCCTGCTTATATCACTCTTTTATTATCTGATGTTGTCAACACTCAGTTTCTAATTGTGTCACCTTCTCCACATGTCTCATTCCTTGCTTCCATATTGATCCTCCTCCACTTCATCTCTGCGTTTCTACCTTTTGTGGTGTGTCTGCTGCCATCAGCCTCCTAAAAAGCTTTTGGATTATATGCAAGAAAGTTCTGCAGCTGTTTCCAATGAGGTAAATGGATTGTTGTTTTATTTTCACACGATTCCCAGGGGGCGGGGAAAGATGACAAGGGTGTGAATGAGGAGGAGGAGGAAGAAGAAGAGCGCTCACAATAATTTTACATTAAAAATATTTTCTAACAATTTCTAGACAACTGCCTAGGAATTTCATGATAATGTTTTTGGGGGGAGGGGTGTTGTTAATGAAGTTAATACTTATGAAAAGTGCTTGATTGACAGCATTTATCTATCAGTCAACTACAGTATGCGCTGTGCCATTGTAGGGCTACTGATAGATCATAAAGGAGATGATGCGCTAAGCCCAACTTTCCATCTCCTTCCTCTCTGTTGTCTCCAGTTTAGCCTCCTACCCTTCCATCTCCTCTCTCTCTCTCCCTCCCACTCATCTATCTTCCCTCTCCCCTCTTCCATTGTTTCCACAACCCTTTACCTGCCTCCTCAGCCATCCTCTCTTTTATCTTTCTGTAGAGTCAGTGACTGTCTTCTCATTCTTCTCCCAGGACAAGCAGGATGGTAGTCCTCACATATGGGTGATGTCACTGGAAGGAGCCCTATCACGGAAAACTTTCTGTCAAAGTCTCTAGAAAGCTTTGACTGGCACGGTGAGCCTACTGAGCATGCCCAGCATGCCATTATCCCTCGAGCCACAGGGGTCTCCCTTCAGTCTTCTTTTTTCCTCGCTGCAGTTAGCATCACTTTCAGGAGCTCGGTGAGAAATTTCTCACAACTTTTCCTCACGGAAACACTTGAAGTTTTACTTCACAAATAATTTTTCCCTACACGGGTCTCCCTTCGCGTACATTTAATTGACACTCGGTGAGTACTATGCCCTGTTTGTCGGTCGGTTCCTGTCACCTCACTAATGGTTTTCCCTGGCTTACCAACCAAATTGCGGCCTCCCTTCTCCCTACATTTTCATCCTCAGTTAGCCCCACAAAGCCTGCGAGTGTCCTCCTGTGATCCTCCACCGGGTTACTGGGGCTAGAGGGATAGGGACGTCCACAGTTACCGTTGCCACCAGGGCTGCTGTCGAGGCCAACGATGCTCTCATCCCATACATGCCTCCATCGATTCCCTCGGTGCCTTCGTTGCAGTCGATGCCCCCATCAATGCCATCGGTGCCTCGATCCATGCCGTCCTGCCTCCATCGATGCACCATCGATTCCGTCGATGCCCCCTTAAGTTCCATCGATGCCCGCATCAATTCTGTCAGTGCCATCGGTGTTTACATCAATGACACTGATCCCTCCATGAATTCCATCGATGCCCACATCAATTCCATCAATGCCAGGTCGATTCCATCAATGTCCATGTCGATGCCATCGATGCCCATGTCGATGCCATAAATGTCCATGTCAATTCCATCGATACCCATGTCAATTCCATCGATGCCATCGATGTCCATCTTGATTCCATCGATGCCCACGTCATTTCCATCGGTGCCATCGTCGATTCCATCAATGCCATCGATGCCTTCATCGATTCCATTGCTGCCGTCAATGCTCTCGTCGATGTCCTCATTGATGCCATTGATGCCGCCATCAATTTTGTCAATGTCGCATTCAATTCCACCGATGCCATTGATAACTCATCAATTCATCAATGCCTCATCGATTCCATTGATACCTACGTCAATAACATTGGTGCTTCCGTCGATGTTATTGATGCTCTGCCCATGCCATCAACGCTTCCATCGATGCCTTCGACGATACCCTCAATGCCGCCTTCAATGCCGCCATCGATACCATCAATACTACTGGAGCACCTAAACGCAATGCCCTCGACTAAACAAAATGCTCCATACTTCGGGTTCTTAACCAAAGCCCCGTATAATTCTAGGGCAATAGACAGTGCCAGGAGCAGTGCATGCATGGTGACAGTCCATCACCACTCGCCATCCGAGACAGCAAGGGCATCCACCTCAGCGCTGGGGAAAAACTGGGCCAAGCACCATGGCAATCATCATCACTGGCACAATGACCGTCCGCCACTGACACAATCCAGGACATCAGTGGCATCTTACTCGGTGCTGGAGAATGACCGGGCCGAGCGCCAAGGGAGATATCGCTATTGCCACCGACACTGTTCCACACATCGGTGGCAGTTCCTCGGTGCTGGAGAATGACCAGGCTGAGCTCCGAGGGATACTTATTCCGCACCGGTGTCAATGTCCATTGAGCCAGTTGCGAAGCCGGCCCAGGTTCATGAGTCCTGTGCTCCTCCGCACCCAAGGTGCTGAGGCGTTCCCCACCAACACTGGTGCCGGGTACTGAGCCACCACATAATAATGTGGAAGTGCCAGTAATGCCTAGCATGTCTCCTTTGTAGCTGCACTACCATACCAGCTTACAGAGTTGAGACGGACGTTTGCATCCCTCAGGCTGTCCTCGATGCCTCCCAAAATCCACGGAACCATCAAGATTCACCGACTCGTCCTTCCACGATCCACCATGAAGGACAGTAAGTACTCTAATCCCGCTTCAGCAACAATCCCATCGAGACCTGGTTGCTAAATCGAGCCACATGGTTTCGGAAGGTTCTAGGTTGTTCTCCTCCAAGAACCATATTAGTGTCACATATCCCTATTGCCAGCTATGTTTGACACAACACCAAGAGAACCTCTCTACCAATAATTTGAGATTGCATCGAGACGTCCTCCCGTTGCCAGCAACGGGACTCCGTTCTCGATAAGACTCTGGCTTCTGGTTCCTAATTACGGCCTGAAGTCCCCGATACATTAGCTAATCTGCTGGACACAAGATCCGGCAGACAATGCCTCAATTGCAAGCCCACCTCAAGACCTGGCGACAGCTTTTGACGTTTTCTTGCACAGCAGACAGAGATGCGGGTAAGAAGTTTACCGCTCACGCTCCCACGGGAGACCAGCTGATTTCCAGATTACATTAGCTCCACCAGTTGGACAGCCTCCTGGTCTCTCAATCTTGCCAGATATCAGAGCGGACATCCCACTTAGTACCAGGGCTTGGGGTACAGTCCCCCGTATGCTACAAGGTGGGGGGGGGGGAGGTTAATCCCACTATTGCTTCTTTCAACATAAAGCAGATGCTCTCCACCCATCCTGGACCTCAGAAACGTCAACAACTTTCTTCAGAAGGGACAGGTAAAATGATGTCTCTCGTCACCATGCTTCCCTTACTGCAATAAGTGGGTTGCCTCTCTCCTCTAGTCTTTCTATGTGCTTCATAGTGAGTCAGCGACATTCCAATGCCAAGTTCTGCCGCTCACACTAGCTTTGACAACTTGTGTATTTCACCAAATGCCTAGCAGTGACTGCTGTTTCTCTACAGAGCAAAACATTATTCACGCTTTTCCTTGCATAGACAACTGCTTAATAGGAGTCAATCCAAGCAAGGAGCTCTAAATTCTCCAAGACTCACTATAAATCTACTACATTTCCCTGGGATTTCTGTGTAACTACCAAAAATTCCATATGGAGCAGTTCTGAACACTACAGTCGCAATGAACTTCCTGCCCAACAACTGCACAGACATCCTGTCAAATTCCTACACATCTCTGCGTGCATGCAACATAGCCTCAGCCCCTCAATACTTTCATTGATGGGCCACGGGGTTTCTTCACTATCCACTTCACTCATATGCCCAGACTGGCTATGAGTAAGATTCAGTGGATTTTCAAATATCAATGGCTCTAAGCTGTTCAACTGCTTTTGTCCCTGATCCATATTACCGATCCAGAACCAAATCCTCAGATGGTCCTGGTCACGGTCGCATTTACTTAGGGTTGAAAAGTTTGAATCCACATCTTCCCAAACCAATATGCGTCTATTCCGCACCATACAGAGTTTCACATCAACTTCCTGGAGCTTCAAGCCATGAGTTATGCCTTTTATGCCTTAAAATATTGCCTCTGCAACAAACCTTTGTGCATACAGACAGACAGCATAATGGCAATGTGGTCTTCCAACACACAAGCATGCACAGTCTCTTAGCTGCTCTGCCAGGAAGCTGCGCAGCTCTAGCCTTCGGCCCTTGCACACTCTATGCATTACTGGGCCATTTATCTAACAGACTTACTGAACAGACTAGCAGACCTTCTCCCTAGATGTTTGCATCCTCTCGAATGGTCTCTGTCTACATGTGTAGCGAGCAAATTCTTCTAGCGCTGAGGTCAACCGACCTTGCCCTCTGCATCCGAATCGAACCATACGATGGACAGGTTCTACTCCCTACACATGTATCGGAATGCGTTCCCATGGACGCCTTTTCTCACTCTGCAGCAAAGGCCTCTTATATGTGTCTCTTTCGATGCCTCTCATAGCCAAAATTCTCATTATGCTACAACAGGATGGGGTTCACTGTTTCTCAGACCCACGTCCTGACCGCAACAAGTATGCTTTCCCATACTTCTCAACCTATCACTCCAGTAACCAATTCGTCTGCTCACAGGTCAGTCTCATATCACAGACTCACTGATGTTCTCAGGTACTGGTAGCGTCACAACAGCCTTCCACATGTAAATCTTACCATTCGAAATGTCATGACTTATCACATGGCATATACAAAAGGGTATTAGCCCCTTTTTCTACACCACTCCTTTTCTCTTACGCTTTCTAACATCCCCTCGGATTCTGGTCCCCAGTCATCCTCCGCATGAGTACACCTCAGTTCCAATTCGGCGTACCACTTGGGAATGGGGATGCCCGATTAACAGTTCAACCCCTTCTGAGTCGGCTTTCCCTCGTAGCAATCACTTCTGTCAACAGGGTCAGTGAGTTACACACCCTTGTTGCATACTCACCCGACCCTGCGTTCCTCCGTGACCGAGTGGTCCTACATACTCACCCTCATATTCTTCTTAAGGTAGACACAGTCTCTCACCTTATTTAGAATATACTCTGCCCACTTTTTCCCAACGCCTCTCTCTCACCAGGGCGAGAGGGTTTCCACTCCTTGGACTGTAAGAGTGCACTTGCATCCTATCTAGACCGCACTACACCCCATAGTAATTACACCTAACTCTTTCCTTCTTTGACAAAAGACAAACTGCGAGTTCACGTGGGCAAACAGGCTCTCTCCAACTGACTAGCAGACTGAATTGAATTGTGCTATGACATACCAGGCCTTACTCTCTAGGTGTGAGTACAGGCATATTCTATAATGGCCATGACAACATCAGTACCACATTATCGTTCAGTACCAATGGCCGCTATTTCCTAGGCTGCGACTTGTAGCTATTTTCACACATTCGCAGCTCCCTTCTACTTATCAATGAAAGTCTATCAAGACTCTGCCTTTGGCCAACCTGTCTTGAAAAGCTTTCTTCCACGATAATCCCCAACTCCTTCCACAACCACCTGCTGTGATGTCAGGTTGCCTCATCTTTACCAATAGCACCCCAATTATTGTGCCTCCGCACGAGTTGTCTGCTATTGGCCTGTTTATAATCGAGTCAGCCTGTAGCTTGCTAATCACCCATATGTGAGGACCACCATCTTCTTGTCCTGGGAGAAGGCAGAATTGCTTACCTGTAACAGGTGTTCTCCCAGTACAGCAGGATGTAGTTCTCACGAAACCCACCTGCCACCCCGCTAAGTTGGGTCTGAAATGTTTTATTATTTTATTTTTCGCTCGCACTTATTGCTACAAACGAGACTGAAGGGAGACCCATGTGGCTCGAGGGATAATGGCATGCTGGGCATGCTCAGTAGCCTCACTGTGCCAGTCAAAGCTTTCTAGAAACTTTGACAGAAAGTTTTCTGTGATAAGGCTCCATCCAGTGACGTCACCCATATGTGAGGATTACATCCAGCTGTCCTGGGAGAACACCTGATACAGGTAAGCAACTCTGCTTCTCCCATGTTATATTCCAAGATGCAGTGTTTTGTTTGTTGAAATGATTGTCTCAGTCACAGCTTAGGCTACTAATTAATTAAACTGTGATTGGTCCACATGGCTCTATGCCACTGGTTCTACTGTATAATAAATTGCAGGTTTTGCAGTCAAAAAGTTAAAGTTCTTGAAATATGAAGGTAAAATGCATCCAAACAGTGCTCCTATGATGCTAAAGTAAGCCAGCTAAGTTCTCTGGGATATTCAGTGGGGTAAATGTCCTGCTGAATATATTCGAATATAGTTGTCCGAATATACCTACCCAGATAACTTTTAAGCCAGATAGCTATGCCCTAGATTCATCAAAATGCTATTAATATAGAATTAAAAAGGGGGTGTGGTTAGGCTAATTTCCCCTGCTCCTGCATCAGTAATTTCCACAACACATTTATCACACCTGTGCTATTTTTCTAATGTGTGTGAGAGGAGAGAGAACCTGTGTAGAGACCAATTGTAAGTGTACTATTTATACCACTGTAAGAGGGGGCCAACTTTAATTTGGGGTGAGGTTTGGAGGGATGGGGTAGGTTTCAGGGAGCAGTTTTGCATACACAATCAGAGGCATAAGCAGAACAGTTGACATCAGTGCAGATTATCTGTCATTTGGAGTGATGAAAGGTAGCTTGATTGAAGATAGGTAGAGAGTTCATCAAACCTAGGTAGAGAGTACATACGCTTTTCCAAAACAAGGCGGCAATTCCATCACAGTATTTTGATGGGGAGGGCAAATATCATGGGGAATTCCCCACCACCACGATATTGGGCCTCTCTCATGCTAAAATATTGTGGCTTAGTGAATCCAGGCCTAAGTTAGCTGTATAAGTAGCTCCACCCTGAACATCCCCATTCTGCCCCTCACTTATCAGCTAATTGTTTAGCTGGTTAAGATTTTAGGCAGCTATGTGACAGCTGTTTCAGCATAGTCAAATATTCATACAGTACCACTTAGCCAGCTAACGGGCCAATACAGTAAAAAATGCGGGAGAGCGGGCAAGTGCCCGCTCTCCCGGCGCGCGCACAGGACACTCTCCTGTGCGTGTGATACAGTAAGTTAATATTTAAATTAGGCCCGGCGGTAAAAAGAGGCGCTAGGGACACTAGTGCATCCCTAGCGCCTCTTTTTGGGCAGGAGCGGCGGCTGTCAGCGGGTTTGACAGCCGACGCTCAATTTTGCCGGCGTTGGTTCTCGAGCCCGCTGACAGCCACGGGCTCGGAAACCGGACGCCGGCAAAATTGAGCGTCCGGTTTTTGGTCCGACAGCCACAGGCCGAATTCAAAATTTATTTTTTTTTTTACATTTTTTTACTCTTCGGGACCTCCGTCTTAATATCGCTATGATATTAAGTCGGAGGGTGCACAGAAAAGTAGTTTTTACTGCTTTTCTGTGCACTTTCCCGGTGCCAGAAGAAATTAGCGCCGACCTTTGGGTCGGCGCTAAATTCTGAAAGTAAAATGGTGCTTGGCTGCACATTTTACTTACTGAATCGCGCGCGCATACCTAATAGGGCCATCAACATGCATTTGCATGTTGAGGGCGCTATTAGGTGCCGCGGGTTGGACACGTGTTTTCCTCCCCTTACTGAATAAGGGGTAAGGGAAAACGCGCGTCCAATTGCAGGCTAACAGTGCGCTCCGTCGGAGCGCACTGTACTGTATCGGCCTGTAAGTTGGAACTTAACCAACTAAGTGGTGCTGAATATTGACTTCAGAGAAAATAATGGCAATATCCCTTCCTGTTGCAATACCAAATATTCTACTTGACCCTTGGCTTTACTTTCATTTTCCCATGCTTTCTTGAATTCCAAACTGGATTTACCTCTACCACCTTCACTGGGAGGTTGTTTCATGCATCTAACACCCTTTCAATGAAGAAATATTTCCTTATTTTATTATTGAGTCTCACTTTAAGGCATTTACCATTACCCTTTGTTCAAAAGCTTCTTTGCTAATAATAAAAAATGATTGACTGCTGTGCATTTTACATACCTTAGAATATCTGTCATATATCTCCTCTCTCCCTCTCTTCTAAAGTATATGTATGTAGAGATCTCACAAGGGTTTTAGTGCAGACTCTACACAATTTTGGTAGCTCTTTTCTAGATTGTCTTTAATTTAGCTATGTCCTTTACATAAGAACATAAGAAGAGCCATGCTGGATCAGATCAATCATCCATCAAACCTAGTACCTTGTCTCTGAAAGTAACCAATCCACTTTGGAGATGTGGCCACCAGAACTGGACAAAATACAACAGTTAAGATCTCACCAATGATTTGTTCAAAGGTATTAACTCTTTCCATGCACATTGGCATTCTTCTTGCTCTCATCACTGTCTTGTAACCTCTCACTATTTTGCAAATTTGAGATCATCAGATATGATCACCCCCAGATCCCTCTCTTGATTGGTGCTCATCGATGCATAACCCCTAACATACATTTGCTCCCTTTGGTTTCTGCGTACCAAATGCAAGATTCTGCACTTTACTGCATTAAATCTTAGGCCAGGATTCATCATTCTTCGCTGAATCCTGCGAAAACAGAGGGTAGGGGGGTGAAGGGGGGGCGGGCCTGAGAAAGCCCGCAGCCTTTGCACCACGGCAGTGCGTTGGCTGCCGGCTTTCGCACCAAATAGCGCCACCGTGAAAGGTGATGCTATTCGGCATGCTACTGCTGACAATTATGTTAGTAACATTATCACCATCAGCGAAGACACTACCAACTCCGCCCCCTCCCCGCCCCGCCCCCTACCCTCCTCGCCGCAACTCCTCCCCTCCCCCTAAATTGCATTATATTGCATGCAAAAAGGCCCTTTTCGCATGCGATATGGCCTTATCGCGTGCGTTAGGGCCCTAACGCACACGATAACACTTTAGAAAATAACCCCTTAGTTTGAAAATTCTTTACCGTACAATGTATATCATGTATTTTATATCACTCCTCATATTTTCACTTCATTTCGAGTGTTTGCCCTTTTGTGGATATTCGTGTCTTCTGCAAAAAGACAAACTCTTCCTACTAGCCCACCTGCTTTATCACTTATGAAAATATTAAATGGAGCTGGATTCAAGAGTAATTGCTTTCACATTCCACTGGCAACTCTTCTTTCCTTGGTATGAGCTCCATTTATTACTAGCTTTTGTAAAAATTTACCATCTTAAGACCCACCCATAGGCTGTTCAGCTTCTTTGCGAACCTCCTACATAAAACAGCTTCTGAGATCTTAGAGGCATAGCCATGCCAGTCTAGAAAAAACAAAATCTTGCTGTAATTTAAGTATACTAAAGTAAGTGTACTCCTAGATTTAATTTCTTGACCACTTAGTGAAAAACATTGTTCAGATTATTTTGATATGACTTTCTTCTGCTATAATTAATTATGATGCTTCAGATATAATAATCTGTTTTAGTCAAAAATTCCACTATCCTTACCTTTAATAGAAAATAATTCAGCACTTTGAGTCCAAACTAGCTGGTCTTTAGATACAAATCTGCTCCCTACTTCCTTTTTTTTTTTTAGGACAGGAGATGTCTACCCATCTCCTGTCTTCTAGAGCTACTTCAGTCTGCAAATAATTTTTGTGTAGAGTAGTCAGTAGAGTTATTAGAATCTCTCTAAGCTTCTTTAATATCCTTGGATTTATTTTATAGACCCCCATTGTCTTATCCTTTTTTAGGTTTCCTTTTCCATGAAAACTCTATAAATAATCTTGAATCTACCTTCCTTTCTTTTGTACTTCTATGGGTCTTCTCCAGCCTTTTCTTCAGTGAAACCTGCTCAAAAGATTTCTACTTTTTCCTTTTCACTCTCCACACAATCATCTTTTGCATCTCTCTTTTATAAACTCAACTCTTCACTTCTTTTAAAATAAAAAAAATAAAAGTTTTGTCATCTTGCTTTACTGCCTTAGCTGTTTTTTTACTGTTTGGACTTTTGATTTTCTGCTGACTAGGGTTCTTGGCAAAGCTTTGATGCTTCCCTCCCATGATAGTTTGAAGTATCAAAGATGTACTTTAAATATTTAGTCTTTTATCTCCTACCTCCTCCTGAAGTATCAAGGGTGATACCTTTTACTCCCCTTTCTCCCAGTCTTCAGTAGATATTCATGGACCATGGATGTGGTCCATCTCCTCTCCTTATCTCCCCTTTCTCTATCTTCCTCTTATACGATGTCTGGAAGTAATCTTCTCCTTGAATCTTGTTGATCACAGGTTCCTCTTGCAGGAAGGGAACCTCTTCCATTAGATAGGCAAGTAAAATTAAGAAAGCTTAACTGAGTCCAAAGGGATTTAACACTCCAAACTCAAATAAATGGAATGAGAGGGTGGGAAGAAACTTTCATCCAAAATAAAAGCCTTCATGGAGTTTAACGTTAAGACTTAGAAAAATGAGAGCACAGCCTAAGACATGCTGCCTCCTCAAAAGCAAAAAGGATTCTTATGGATAACATGGTGATCTCGCCAGAAAAACACTGACTGTCCCATTGCTAGCTACCACATGAGGGAACTGCAAACCTTACAGTCACTAATTATGTCTATCTCCATGCCCATTTTGCGCAAAATGGCGCCGGCCATACAGCAACACGATTCGACTGCAGGAGGTCATTCCGGACCCCCGCTGGACTTTTGGCAAGTCTTGTGAGGGTCAGGAGGCCCCCCCAAGCTGGCCAAAAGTCCCTGGGGGTCCAGCGGGGGTCCGGAACGACCTCCTGCAGTCGAATCGCTTTTCCGTACGGAAACATGATTCGCGGTAGGAGATCGCTCCCGGCCCCCCGCTGGACTTTTGGCAAGTCTTGTGGGGGTCAGGAGCCCCCCCCCAAGCTGGCCAAAAGTCCCTGGGGTCCAGCAGGGGTCCGGGAGCGATCTCCTACGCTCCTGACATCGGGGGACAAAAAAAACATATGACAGGTCAAAGGTCAAAGGTAGCGCCGGCGCCATTTCTACAATGCACAGAGGTCCGAGAGTAAAAGATCACACCGGGACCCTTCCTCTGGACCCCAGGTAATTTAAGGCATTTTGGGGGGGTTTGGGAGGGTGGGGGATTTATTTTAAAGGGTCGGGGTGGGTTTTAGGGTTGTTTTAGTGTGCCGGTTTTCCCGCCCTCCCCCCCTTCCCTCCCCCTTCCCCCGATTTACGATTTTTTGACGATAAATCGGGGGAATTGTTATTGTATCGCGGCTCTAACGATTTTTGACGATTTAAAATATATCGGACGATATTTTAAATCGTCAAAAAACGATTCACATTCCTAGTAGGTAGAACAGTGTGTATTCTACAGGAATCCAGCATAAGCATTACCCATACACATCTAATTTACTTCTGCAGCAGAATCTTCCTCCACCCCAAGGCAGTGGGTTACAAAGTGGGGAAAGAGATTGAGATATAATTCAGAAGGAGGTCCGATGTCCAAGGAGAACTCTACCTGAATGGTTAATAAGTATTCGCTATACTAAGGACTAAGAGAAAGACAGTAGAATATCAAGAATTCATGTTAACTGTTACTATTTAATAAAACAGTTTATTGTCATGGCTGAAACTTATGATACATCTTTTTTTATTATTCCTTTATATAAGATTGGATAACATGAATGATGTATTTCATAGGGGGTCCATCTGTAAAGGGTCACTTCTCTTTTGATGTGCTGTTGCTTGTAAGTAGTATGGAGCGGATGATGCAGAATTATTCTGTTATGGGTGGGGATGGAGCTTGGGGCAGGAGGAAGGAAAAGAGAATTGGGGTGGGATGGTTGGGGGTAATTTTTTTTTTTGTATTCTTTATTTATGAATTTTCAAAACAAATTAAAATTCACTTATTCTGTTTCCAATAAGACATTGAAATTTTAAGGAAAATAAGGAACATAAACCTTGTATACATTATTAAAGAAACAAAAAGAATACATTTATTTCCTTATTCCCCAATTACCAAACAATATAGGGGTCCAAAGAGCAGACCTAACTTATTCATTTCAAAAAGAAAAACACATTCCTAAACAGGTATGACGAAAGAATACACAGATCTGTTTAAATCCAACTATTTTAACTGGAAGAGTCCATTATTTGACCCTGGCCCTGAATTCTACGATCTTCCAGGAACCTTTCCAATTCTGAGGGGTCATAATAGACATATTTTACACCGTCTACCCTCATAATGCATTTACAAGGGAATCGTATTATGATCTGGATTCCAAAGGTTCTAGCTAAATTAGCTAGCATAATGAACTTTTTCCTACGTAATTGGGTGTCTTTTGCTACATCTGGGTAAACCCATAGCTTCTGACCTAGATACAAGATGGATCTTTTCTGCATAAAAAGTTTTAGAATTTTGTCCCTTTCCATAGAAAGGGCAAATTTTACTATTAATGTTCCCCTTTTTTCAATCTGGTCACTAAAGGAAGTTTCTATAAGCTCGGTAATATTCAAAGTATTTTCCTGTGGGGGGATAATTAAATTAACATTTTGATTTCTTTCACCCAGAAAATACGCATTAATTATAGATGGAAATTTATCAGATGGAAGGGACAAAACTTCTATAAAATAGTTCTTAAGCTGTTCTATGGGTGAAATCATCTTACATTTAGGGAAGTTTACAAACCTTAAATTAGGATAACGTACCACATTTTCTAAATTCTCAAGTTTCTTAGCCATAATACTTTCCCCTTTTATTATAGATGTTTGCACCTCCTTTATTTTACTTATCTCTACCTCAACTACCTTAAGAGTAGTCCCATTACTTATTACTCTTGGGCTTAATCCCTGGAGTGTAGTCTGTACATCCTTTATGTTAACATTTAAACTTTCTACATTTTTCTGTAAAGACATAATTGCAGCCCATAACATTTCCAATGATACTTTTTTTGGATCCCCAAGATCAGCATTAGGAGCGGATGGAGTATACACTGGTTGAGCCAGTTCCTGTTCAGAGGCATTTCCAGGGGGGGGGACAAGTGGACGAGCTCCAGTTATCGTAGTAGTTCCAATTAATTCACCAGGTCTTTGATCCAATCGCTGGGATAGTGAGCTAACCCACTTCCCTTCTACCGTCCCTGCTGGATCTTTATGAACTTCCTCTAACGGGCTAACCAATGCACACGCAGTCCGTAGCATTGGAGAGCCTTGGTCATAAATACCGACAGGGATCGTTGGTGGAATTGGTGTCATTGGGACCCCGGGACTAAGGCTCGCTTCTCCCGACAAGGGAGATATCTGCTCAATCTCCACTTGTAATGGGATACTCCGGGGTTACATTGTCCGTGCGAGAGTAAAAACCAGTCAAGGTAGTTTGTAAGGGGCCTGGTCTAGCAGGGGTAGAGGCATCCTGCCTGACTTTGCCTTTTCTCTTAGTATGAGGCATTTGTCAATATTATATATATAACACCTTGTGGGATTACTCACTCTTTTGTCGCCAAAATATAGGTAGAAGGACGAGAATCAGCAATTTATCGGCTAGTTGGAATCAGCCTTCCAGCCTGTAGTGATGCGCACGACTCAAACCGCCGCTTAGGCGACGGGCGCCGATTTGCTCCTCAATTTAAGGAGCGGACGCTCCACTGACGTCACTTCCGCCTCCTTTAGAATCCTAGAAATCTGGTCTCTGCTGTACCGGGGCTTACCCAAGTTGTCATCGGGTCAAAGCAGCAAGTGATGGCAGGACTGGTCGCCCCTCTCTTCTCCTACTCGGGCCCCAGGGGGGTAATTTTTTATATAAGCTGATTATGATACAGTGGGACTGTTGATAATGGTATTTTTAATATATTTATGAGAGATGAGGGCTGTATGGACACATGGTTTACAAAAGCATAGTTTAAATATATCCAAAGCAAGAAACCTGTGAGGGAGTCAGTTGGACCATTAGATGACCAAGGGTTAAAGGGGCTCTTAGGGAAGATAAGGCCATTGCAGAAAGACTAAATTAATTCTTTACTTCCGTGTTTACTAATGAGGATGATGGGGAGATACCAGTTCCGGAGATGGTTTTCAGGGGTGATGAGTCAGACGAACTGAATGAAATCACTGTGAACCTGGAAGAGTAGTAGGCTAGAGGATGGGAATGAAGAGTAGAGCCATGGGGGTGGCTTGCTGGAATGTTTACTACCCTTACTCAAAAAAAATCCCTTGCACGGTTAATGCAACCCCAACATTGCTCTCTGCTTCAACGCAAAGGGAAATGTGGAAAAGAAGATTTGCAGTCAAATAACAACCAAAAAGGACTGAACTTCATAATCTGGGTAAATAAATAAAATGAGGGTAGCTTTCTTATTACGGTGGTTACTACCCTAAACCAATTAAGCCTGATACATCACTTTAAATACATATACAGTGCTGCTCTCTGCTCTACGGCAGGGGGAAAAAAGTAGAAAACAGGATTTACATTCAGGCAACAACCAACAAGGACTGAACTTCACAATCTGGGTAAAAAATCATGGGGGTAGCTGCTTATTACGGTGGTTATACCCTAAACCAATTAAGCCTGATACATCACTTTGAAAGCATATAGAGCGTTGCTATCTGCTTCAATGGTAGGGGGAAGTGAGGAAAACAAGATTTGCATTCAGACATCATCCAACAAGGCATCAATCTGTGTAGTCTGGGTGAACAAGCATCGGGGTAGCTTGCTTGATGCGGAGGTTACAACCCTTAACCATAAGCCTTATGCTCACCTTTGATGCAACTCCAACATTACTCTCTGCATCAATGACAGGAGATGGCAAGAAATTTGAATCAAACAGTTACCAACAACAGCCCTGAAGTTGGTGGTGGTGCAGATAAGTATTGGAAAATAAGAGTCGAAGCTTGCTGGGCAGACTAGATGGCCAATTTGTCTTTTTCTGCCGTCATTTCTATGTTTCTATGTTCTATGTAGGCCAGATTGACAAACTAAAGAGTAGCAAATCACCTGGACTAGATGGTATGCATCCTAGGGTACTGAAGGAACTCAAAAATGAAATTTCTGATCTATTAGTTAAAATTTGTAACCTATCATTAAAATCATCCATTGTACCTGAAGCCTGGAGGGTGGCCATGTAACCCCAATATTTTAAAAAGGCTCCAGGGACGATCCATGTAACTATAGACCAGTGAGCCTGACTTCAGTGCCGGGAAAAATAGTGGAAACTATTCTCAAAATCAAAATCATAGAGCATATAGAAAGACATAGTTTAATGGAACACAGTCAACATGGATTTACCAAAGGGAAGTCTTGCCTAACAAATCTGCTGCATTTTTTTGAAGGGGTTAATAAACATGTGGATAAAGGTGAATCAGTAGATGTAGTGTATTTGGATTTTCAGAAGGTGTTTGACAAAGTCCCTCATGAGAGGGTTCTAAGAAAACTAAAAAGTCATGGTATAGGAGGCGATGTCCTTTCATGGATTACAAACTGGTTAAAAGACAGGAAACGGAGAGTAGGATTAAATGGTCAATTTTCTCAGTGGAAAAGAGTAAACAGTGGAGTGCCTCAGGGATCTGTACTTGGACCGGTGCTTTTCAATATATATATATATATATATATATATATATAAATGATCTGGAAAGTAATACGACGAGTAAGGTTATCAAATTTACGGATGATACAAAACTATTCAGAGTAGTTAAATCACAAGCGGATTGTGATACATTACAGGAGGACCTTGCAAGACTGGAATATTGGGCATCCAAATGGCAGATGAAATTTAATGTGGACAAGTGCAAGGTGTTGCATATAGGGAAAATAACCCTTGCTGTAGTTTTACGATGTTAGGTTCCATATTAGGAGCTACCACCCAGGAAAAGATCTAGGCATCATAGTGGATAATACTTTAAAATCGTCGGCTCAGTGTGCTGCAGCAGTCAAAAAAGCAACAGAATATTAGGAATTAATAGGAAGGGAATGGTTAATAAAACGGAAAATGTCATAATGCCTCTATATCGCTCCATGGTGAGACCGCACCTTGAATACTGTGTACAATTCTGGTCGCCGCATCTCAAAGAATATATAGTTGTGATGGAGAAGGTACAGAGAAGGGCAACCAAAATGATAAAGGGGATGGAACAGCTCCCCTATGAGGAAAGGCTGAAGAGGTTAGGGCTGTTCAGCTTGGAGAAGAGACGGCTCAGGGGGGATATGATAGAGGTCTTTAAGATCATAAGAGATCTTGAACGAGTAGATATGAATCAGTTATTTAACTTTCGAATAATAGAAGGACTAGGGGGCATTCCATGAAGTTAGCAAGTAGCCATTTAAGACTAATAGAAAATTCTTTTTCACTCAACGCACAATTAAGCTCTGGAATTTGTTGCCAGAGGATGTGGTTAGTGTAGTTAGAATAGCTGGGTTTAAAAAAGGTTTGGATAAGTTCTTGGAGGAGAAGTCCATTAACGGCTATTAATCAAGTTTACTTAGGAAATAGCCACTGCTATTAATTGCATCAGTAGCATGGGATCTTCTTAGTGTTTGGGTAATTGCCAGGTTCTTGGCCTGATTTGGCCTCTGATAGGGTGTGCATTCGTTTGCAACATATTGGCAATCCGCAACGTATATGCCGTATTGGTGGGGGTCACGAAACGTATGGCATACCCCCACGAATACAACGTATCACTAACAAATAAACCCCCACTCTCCTGACACCCCAAGACTTGCCAAAAGTCCCTGGTGGTCCAGCGGGGCTCGAGTGATCTCCTGCACTCGGGCTGTCGGCTGTCAGTATTCCCTCCCCAAGACTTGCCAAAAGTCCCTGGTGGTCCAGTGGGGGTCCTGGAGCGATCTCCTGCACTCAGGCCGTCGGCTGCCAGTATTCAAAATGGCACCGATAGCCTTTGCCCTTACTATGTCACAGGGGCCGACCAATGGCACTGGTAGCCCCTGTGACATAGTAAGGGCAAAGGCTATCGGTGCCATTTTGAATACTGGCAGCCAACGGCCTGAGTGCAGGAGATCGCTCCAGGACCCCCGCTGGACCACCAGGGACTTTTGGCAAGTCTTGGGGGGTTGTAGTAAATTAAATTTAAAGGGTTGGGATGGGGTTTTGTTTGGGGAAACAAACATATGTAACTGATGAACGGATCGGGGACCCCGAGAACGGATGCAACGGATTTGGGTCCCAATGAATACGAATACCAAATGGGTCGAATCTGTCCCTGCTGCACATCCCTAGCTTCTGTTGGAAACAAGATGCTGGGCTTGATGGACCCTTGGTCTCACCCAGCGTGGCAATTTCTTATGTTCTTATATAACACTAAGATACCAATATTGATAAGAATAAGTGTCCTTGAATGTCAAAGCTTTTATCTCCTATATGAAGGGTCAGCTTTCATTTAAGGATAATTTGAAACATAATGCATTGTAAGGAACGGTGTAGTCGTGAGCCCTTCTTGTTGTGGCACAGTTGATGCTTCCTCGCTTTGGTATGGGCCAGGCTAAGGCTTCACCTGAATCAGCTGCTTTCCCCTCGGGTTTTTTATTTATTTAGATTTATATTCTGCTTTTACACTTTTTTCAGTACTTCCCCAGAGGGCTTACAATCTATCAAAATGCACTAAATAATACTGCATGTGATAGAAAAAGGGGTGTGTTTTTATGGTAATAGACAGTTTATGCTAAGTTACTGCAAATTGTGATATTTCCTATGTACAACCAATGGGGGGACCATGTGAGAGAGAGGAGAGAGAGAGAGAGAGAGAGAGAGCACCTAGCCATGTTGTCTTCACTCTAGATAGGTATTATATCTCTATGGGAGGCCCACCTAGTAACTCGAGGTGAGGTTTAGCGTAGGGGGTTAGGGGACACTTTGACATTCAAAGTGAGACGTACGAACAGAACAGTGCTCTCTTGTGAAGATTTGATGACCCTCGGAGTGAGGAAACTCCTCAAAGATGAGATTTGTGCAATATTCTCTCAACCTAGCTTGATGGACTCTCTGTCTGGGTAACATTTGTGCAATTTATGCTGAAGATGTTAATTGCAGACTTTCTTGGGATAAGCAAACATATTTTGAATATGGCAATAAGACCACTAGAATGCTAGCTTTGAAGATGTTGACTTGTATGCTCAAGATCGTATTGATTCCTGATACAGTAAAATTTAAATAATTTTTCAAAATCAAAATTTTAAAAGACTAAAAATTGTTCTTTACCTCTTTACAAGTATAAAGAGTTTTAAATGTAGGGTTTTTTTCCCCATTTTCTACTTTGGCAAATTGAAGGTCTCATAAGAATTCCCCTATCTGGTAACATTAGATTATTATCATTCAGATATCCATGCAGTTCTCCAAATGAATGTGGCAGACACCCAGGTTAAAGAATATTCTTTTATTTTATTATTTTCCTACAATAACATTTATCATGCAGCATTTGATCATCAAGGAGGCTTATCTCACCTAGACTAAAAGACTCTGATGGCCTTTGCATTAGAGGAGTATCAGCTCCAGTACACAGGTAATTTCATATCTAGCTTATCAGCATAAAGCTTTGTTTTTTTCTTTGCTAACTAGAATTACAGTATGTTGCTTGTAAGGTTAGCTTTCAAAAAAAAGTTACCCTTGGAAGGATCACTTGGGTCACTGATTAGATTTCTGACACTTCTTGTTATCGCACGATGTGTCATGCTAAGTGCTGTGCAGTGGGCTGTGGTAGTGAAATCAATGGACTAGCTGTACTAATGTCTGAACTACTTTAAATTCTGTTCCAAGTTGTTTTCTAAATCCAGAATGACAAAGTGGGAGAACCATCTACTGCTAAAATACAACTGGTTACTTATATTTCAAAACTTGCATTCTTAAAGTTCCCCAATAAACTATGACCAAAAGAAATGTTCTTGACTTGTAACCAGCCGGAAAGCAGGTTTCTTGCCTCCAACATTTATTTAATTTTACTTCTTAAATTGCTTTTATGTTTTATAATTATTGTTTATGAGGTCCTTATCTGAGTGCTACCATCAACATCTAAATAATATCTTTTTTGAAGTTTCCAAAACATGTTCTTATTTTAGGTTATTTTATAACAGCCGACTTATGGCAGATGTCCATGTAGAAAGATCACACAGATTTCAGCCCCAATTTTCAAATTAGATACACTTGTGTTGTTTACTTTGAAAATTAGTAAGGATATGCATATCCCTGCATGGCATGCAAGCCCACATTTACTACTGCTTGGGAGCAAGTGTAAATGTGTGCACATACATTTCCGTACAAAGTAGTGAATTTTTAAGATGTATGGGTTTAAAAGTAGCATATATTATAACAATTTTCAAAAACCCATTTATGTGTATAAATTCTTTTGAAAATTCAGCCCTATGGAGTGAATTTACAAAGGAGCTATGCACATAAAAATAGCAATTTTCAAAAGCCCATTTATGTGCAAAAAGTCCATTTATGCACATAGATCGAGTTTTAGGTGTTTAAATCCTTTTGAAAATTACTTCCATACTTTTGAAAATCAAACATATGTGAATTAATGGTTTTCCTGTCCCAGCACTGCCTCCAAGAATCCCTCTTTCAAGAACATATAAAGGTACATTTAAAAGCACTTCCACACATGCTTCTAAATGTACATCCCCCAGGGTAATTTTCAAAAATCCCATTTACATGTATAAATGCTTTTGAAAATTACTCCCTCTTTATTTTTCATATCATTCAATAACTCTGGGTAGCACAAAGTGCTGTTGCCAATATGGTCTTGAAGAAAACTGGAATCTTGGTAGGCTGTGTTAACTTTTTATTGGATCAACATAAAAATTAAAAAATACTGTAGTACATGAGCTTTGAAAACTAGAAAGAGGGGACATACTAGGTCTTTCTCAATGAATTAACTGAATAGCACACTCAGGAAAATGTGACACTGGATCTGGTACTGACAAATAAAGATACTACCATTGAGGTTATGGGAAGAGATAGCATGGTCTAGTAATCAGCACACAATGTGATTCAAAATGAACATTGAATCAGAGCCAAACTATTCTAGAACAAGGGTACTAGAGTTCAGAAGGGGAAAGTCTTGCCAAAAAAATGTTTGGGGGGCCAATATTCAGTTGCAAAGTGGCTAGTTAATTTAGCCAGATTTAGCTATCCTGCTAACAAACACCACATTTTCAAAGCCCGGTGCACGTAAAAACCAGGGGATATCAAATAAGGGAGCCAAGATGGCCGACACATAAGTCACGTCGGAGGAGCTCTCTCTGTTCTATCTGATTTCCTCCTTGAATTTCCTTCTAATTTTGGAAGTTTTGCAGGATGCTGCACACAAAGCGTAAAGCTAAAGTAAAAAACGTTGTACCTGGAAAAGAAGAAGGCACCCTGCAAACTAAAATCGAGAGTTTGTTCGACTCCAACACTGCAACGCCGGAAACAAGGGCCGCAGCGAGAACTTGGAACTCGGTTCTTCCTCGATGGCCGAGATGATCTCATTGAGCCCGGAGGCTCCAGAGACGCCATCCCCGCCTCAAGGACAGACTAAGGTGGAAAATGATGAACTGGCACGATCCCCGGGAGTGAGTAGGAGGGAATCGGTGTCCTCAGATCTGCACGGAGCGGACAGAGAGAGAGAGCGAGCGAGGGAGATGTGAGTATCCCGTTGGGAGGAACTACATCTACACCCAGGCCCCCAATGGCTCGACTGGCAACAGACATCGATAAACCTAGCAAGCCTCAGGCATTGCAAAAACTAATTTCAGGTACAATTTTCTCCCTGAATAAACCCCTGATTGTGACTCTAGACTCTGTATGGTCGACCTTAGTGTCTATTGAGTCTGCGATATCCACGTTAACAAAGACACTCTTAGAGACAAACAAAAGAGATTTAAATCTGGAAAGATAGTCATCCAGCAACAGGAGAAATTTGAGAAAGTTCAAGAAAAGATAACTTTGATGGAAAAAGTTCAAACAACTTTAATTAAATCAAATAGTATTGCTGAAAGAAAATTTGAAAACATTGAAAACTCTCTCCGGTATTTGAATCTTCGGGTGGTTAATTTTCCTGAATTGAAAAAAATGCCGCCGGTAGACATGTTTAAGATATACATGACAGAATGCCTTAAAATGCCTCAGGAGATCATTCCTGTAATTACTAAAGCTTTCTTCTTATCCAGGAAACCTATAATATCACAAGACACAGAAATACAGGAACACTACAGCATACTATGAATTTAACAGAGCTATTAGAGAAGTCGATTCAAACTGAGATCTTAAGAAGAGGAACGCTGTTAGTTTCCTTTGTTTTGGAATATGACAGAAATTTAGTTTTGAAATATTTTTTCAGAAACAGGATGACCTATTATCACGGACAACAAATTTTGATATATCCGGACATTGTCCACTTGTCACAAGAGCGCAGGAAAAAGTTTATTTGGATGAGAACAGAAGTTACAGATAGAGGGGCTAGCATGAAACTTAGGTATCCTTGCAGATGTCTAGTAAAATACTAGAATGAAAAATATGTGTTTCTAGAACCAGAACAATTAAGAGTTTCTTTGGACGGGAAGGTTTGGGGGGAAAAGGGTGTTGAAGTATCTTATGTGTGGGTAATTCCTATGTCAAATGGTTGGTGTGTGAGCTCTTTTTTTCCTTATTTCATTTTTTGGCTCCCTATTACCTTACAGGCATACAGTAAGGAGCTAGGAAGAGCTGCGTTAGTGCCGGGCGCACCCGCGGTTGCCGCACGCACAGTCCGGCTCACCTACCACTCGATACTGTATGTAAATAGCTTGCAAATGCAAGCTGCGTCTAAGAAGCGTCCGTGAAGCGTTAGGCCCGCACAACCCATTTTACTGTATAGAGCGCTGTACAGTATCCTGGGTGCGCTGGCCTAACGCTTCACGGACACGCTGGTATCTGTCATTTCAAATGTCATTTCAAATGACAGGTACCAGGAAGTGGACGGTTCTCCAATGCTCGGGATTCCAGTCCTCTCTCCCCTCCTCCCGAAGCAAGCAACGAAAGCGGAAAAGAGCGAAAAAGCGGAAAAAAAAAAGCGAAAAAAAAAGTAGCAAGAGAGAGAGGGGAGAGAGGACGGGCAATCCTACGCTCGGGATTGCCAGTCCTCTCTCCCTCCTCCCAAGCAAGGCGCGAAAAGCAGCCTTCTTCGGGAGGAGGGAGAGAGGACTGGCAGTGTAAAGCAACGAAGCGACTTACTTTTTTTGCAGCCCCCTCCGGAGACGGACATCGGCGAAGACGACCGTGGCTCCCCTGCCTCCAGCTGCCCGAGAAGATGGACGCATCATACGGGCGAAAGTGGCCCCTGTGCGTGCAGTTGGGCCGCTCAAGACGTGACGTCATATGCCGTGACGCCAAACATCGTGATGTCACGCCTTGAGCAGCCCAATTGCACGACAGGGGCCGCTTTCGCCCGTGCAGGCGTCCATTTTCGCGGGCAGCTGGAGGCAGGGGAGTCGCGGTCGTCTTCGCCGATGTCCGTCTCCGGAGGGGGGCTGCAAAAAAAGTAAGTCGCTTCGTTGTTTTACACTGCCAGTCCTCTCTCCCTTCCTCCCGAAGCAAGGCTGCTTTTCGCGCCTTGCTTCGGGAGGAGGAGAGAGGACTGGCAATCCCGAGCGTAGGATTGCCCGTCCTCTCTCCCCTCTCTCTTGCAACTTTTTTTTTTCGCTTTTTTGATTTTTTCCGCTTTCGTTGCTTCTGGAGGAGGGGAGAGGACTGGGGCTGCCCCGAAGACCAGCACCCATGGACGCGGCCAGGGCAGGTGAGCGGGGGCTGGGGGAAAGTTTGCCGCCTACCCTTACCCCTGCCTCTAACGCAGGGGTAAGGGTAGGCGGTAAGTTAGCAGTTTAAACGCGCGGCAAAATGGCAGGGTAAAACAGCGATAGTCAGGGCGCGCATTACTGTATGAGGGGAATAGCTAATTCGATCGTTTACATGTAATTTTCATGCCGCGGGCGGAAGGGGTTACCCGGTGATTTAAGGACGTAGTAAGAGTAGGTTAAAGGAGATAGTGTATCGCGGGTTGGACTAACACGGCCGAAAAGTGGGTAGAAAGCGGGTTAGGAGCAGGGTAACCGCGGCCGCACTTTACTGTATTGACCTGTTAATGATTAGAGATATAATTGTATAGGAATTTTTGGTTATATTGCTTTATAATATGATGTTATAATCTCTATATCTTATATTACTTTGATATTGTAGTATATCTGAAAATGCAAAATTAAAAATTAAAAAAAAACCCCAAAAACAGGGGATATATGCATGGTCAAGCCATGTGCCCGCTGAGCGCATTTTAACAATGGCCCAACCACGTGCATATCAGGAGATTTGCGCAGAAGTGCCAGGCTTGTTGAAAGGGGTGGGCGGGATCTGGGTGGGGCAGGGTGGGGGCCCACCGGGACAGCAGCCATTAGGCCCTGTCCCAGGGAAACGAGTACCAGCAGCCAACTGGTACACGGAACTTACTGCTGCTTGAAGGAGCATGTAAGTTCTGAAACAAAAAAATTAGAGGTATTAGGGTGGGTTTAGGTGTCAGGGAGGAGAGGGAAAAGGAGGAAGGCTAGGTAGGGGGATAGGAAGGTTGAGCGGACAGGGAGGGAATTGGGAAAGGCCTACTCACGTCACACTTTTTTAAACCCCACCTCTTGCGCACGAGATGCCACCTGCCCGCACATGCATGCGCAGTTATTAAAGTCGGGCACGCATGTGCACGTGGATATCGTATTTTATAACATGCGCACATCACCGTATGCATGTTATAATATTGGTACGTCGCTTAAAATCTTTTTAAGTTTCAATTTGTTTATTGAAGGATTTACCAAAGTAATACAGAAAACATTAAACATGGAGCTATAATATGGAAGATTACAGGAGCAGAGTGTATAATCTGGTACAAAATGTCTAGATTAAATATCTCTCTAAAACAGTGTTGAATAGACTCCAGCTGAGCTTGGTATTAGAAATGGCAAGAAGCCAAAGTGACAGAGTAAAGAGTAGAAAATGAAAGGAAGCAAAGGAGAAGAAGATAAGAAACAGAGAAAGGAGGAGAAGATAAGGATCCAACTTCAGTGTTAACCTTGAGTTTGTGGTGAAGAGGATACATAATTATCTAATGGCTTCCACACCTGAGACCAGTGGGTGAGCCTATTATATTTAATTGCCATTGCCTTTTCATACTTACTATACATACACACTGAATTCCACCAAAGATGATGAGATAACATATCACTCCGTTTCCAGTTTGACATGTCATTACGCAACGCTACGTTAATAAGAAAATCCAATAATTTTTTTATGGGGTATGGATAAAGTTTGGGTAGCAATTGCACCCTGAAGAATAATCACAGCATAACTGGGGGGATAAGAAATAGGTAGCATCTCAGAGATTGTTACCCATATCTGTTGCCAGAAATCAGTGGTAGGGTGTTTTTGTCTCATCCATGGAAGTCCCAGAATGACCTGATTGATCGCTCCAAGAAGGATGTATAAGCGGATTTGCTCCTGATGGAATAGGCTGGTTTGCATCAGAAGAGATGCTGTGGAGTGGGTGACATGGCTGGTTAGAGTCAGTCCGGTACTATGAATACAGAGGGTGCAATATCCAAAGGGTTAGTCAGGATGTGGTTCTGACACATGAGATCCTCAGTAATAAAATTCTCATGGCTCCAGATCAGGAAGGCTTGCAGCCGAATTTTAGATCCCTCCCAAAGAGGGAGATGGGGATTACCATCTGTGGGGAGGAGTTAATATAACCTAGAGTAGTCTCCCCACCAACCCTAGGTCCTGGCATTTCCCAGCTTTGCAGGCAGCAAGATGCAAAGACCCCTGGAGTTCCACAGTACAGACAGAGATTCAGTCGACATCTCCTCTGGCGAAAGCCAACAGCGTTCGACCTGCATAGGCACTTCGGAGGCTGTGGTTAGTGTAGCTGGGTTCAAAAAAGGTTTGGATAAGTTCTTGGAGGAGAAGTCCATTAATGGCTATTAATCAAGTTTACTTAGGGAATAGCCACTGCTATTAATTGCATCAGTAGCATGGGATCTTCTTAGTGTTTGCGTAATTGCCAGGTTCTTGTGGCCTGGTTTGGCCTCTGTTGGAAACAGGGTGCTGGGCTTGCTGGACCCTTGGTCTGACCCAGCATGGCAATTTCTTATGTTCTTATGTTCTTAACATAAGGGCATAAAAATAGCATGTGTTTCAATGTTGCCTTGGGGGTGTTGCAAGACCAACAATTATTCTTAGGAAGGAGACCTGCGTGATGCAGTTTCCAGGGGTTCCAGATTGCCCTGTGCAGAATAAGAGGTTTGAGTTAGGCTGGAAGAGAGTGATATGCGAGTAGAAATTAGCCATAAGTGTTTCCCACATTGATTCATTTGGGTGAAATTCAATATCATCTTCCCAGGCTTGGCTTATGCGGAGTTTGGAAAAACTAAGGAGGTTAGCCCTGATTAGTTTATATAGTCGAGAAGTTAGGTGACCCCTGTATCCGTAATCCTGATATATTTGCAGAAGATAAGGTCGTTTATCTAGCTGAAAGGATGAGAATATCTTGGAGAGTATAATATCCCATAATTGAAGCAAATGAAAAAATTGAGTTGAGGGTAATCCAAAATTACTCTGCATTGAGGGGCAGGATTGGAGGGCAGCACCATCCACAACTGTGGAAAGGTGCCAAATTGCCTTTTGTTGCCATATTGGCCAGCAAGAGAATGTTTACCAACTTTCAGTAGAGCGTTATGCAATAGTGGAGCCATACTAGAGGCTTGCCAGGTGCAAGTATCAGGAGGGCGAGCAGAATCAAATTCCTTGATGGCACGATGAAGGGCTCATAATATTGGATTAGAGGCATTCT